>NC_092006.1:4164923-4182423 GCF_044704955.1 Pristiophorus japonicus
GGGGAGGTGGGGTTGAGGGTGTGGGGAGGTGGGGTTGAGGGTGTGGGGAGGTGGGGTTGAGGGTGTGGGGAGGTGGGGTTGAGGGTGTGGGGAGGTGGGGTTGAGGGTGTGGGGAGGTGGGGTTGAGGGTGTGGGGAGGTGGGGTTGAGGGTGTGGGGAGGTGGGGTTGAGGGTGTGGGGGAGGTGGGGGAGGTGTGGGGAGGTGGGGTTGAGGGTGTGGGGAGGTGGGGTTGAGGGTGGGGGAGGTGGGGTTGAGGGTGTGGGGAGGTGGGGTTGAGGGTGTGGGGAGGTGGGGTTGAGGGTGTGGGGAGGTGGGGTTGAGGGTGTGGGGAGGTGGGGTTGAGGGTGTGGGGAGGTGGGGTTGAGGGTGTGGGGAGGTGGGGTGAGGGTGTGGGGAGGTGGGGGGAGGGTGTGGGGAGGTGGGGTGGAGGGTGTGGGGAGGTGGGGGTGGAGGGTGTGGGGAGGTGGGGTTGAGGGTGTGGGGAGGTGGGGGTGGAGGGTGTGGGGGAGGTGGGGGTGGAGGGTGTGGGGTTGGGGAGGTGGGGTTGAGGGGGTGGGGAGGTGGGGTTGAGGGGGTGGGGAGGTGGGGCTGAGGGGGTGGGGTTGAGGAGGTGGGGAGGTGGGGTTGAGGGGGTGGGGTTGAGGGTATGGGGAGCTGGAGGGGGTGGGGTTGAGGGTGTGGGGAGGTGGGGTTGAGGGGGTGGGGAGCTGGGGTTGAGGGGGTGGGGAGGTGGGGTTGAGGGGGTGGGGGTGGTGGGGTTGAGGGTGTTGAGGGGGTGGGGAGGTGGGGTTGAGGGGGTGGGGAGGTGGGGTTGAGGGGGTGGGGAGGTGGGGTTGAGGGGGTGGGGAGCTGGGGTTGAGGGGGTGGGGAGGTGGGGTTGAGGGTGTGGGGGGGGTGGGGTTGAGGGTGTGGGGGGGGTGGGGTTGAGGGGGTGGGGAACTGGGGTTGAGGGGGTGGGGAGGTGGGGTTGAGGGTATGGGGAGGTGGGGGTGGGGGGGGTGGGGTTGAGGGTGTGGGGGGGGTGGGGTTGAGGGGGTGGGGAGCTGGGGTTGAGGGGGTGGGGAGCTGGGGTTGAGGGGGTGGGGAGCTGGGGTTGAGGGTGTGGGGGGGTGGGGTTGAGGGTGTGGGGGGGTGGGGTTGAGGGTGTGGGGGGGGTGGGGTTGAGGGTGTGGGGGGGGTGGGGTTGAGGGGGTGGGGTTGAGGGGGTGGGGAGCTGGGGTTGAGGGGGTGGGGAGGTGGGGTTGAGGGGGTGGGGAGGTGGGGTTGAGGGTGTGGGGAGCTGGGGTTGAGGGTGTGGGGAGGTGGGGTTGAGATGGATCAGAAAGGGACAGGCTTGTGGGCCAATGCGGGTCCATGTTCCCCATTATTCTGACGGTGGTTGTTTGCAGGTTAATTTGCGGTAGCTCATTAACCACAATTGGGAGCAGGTGTGGCCCAGCACGTGAGCTAATCGACCATAGGTCTGGCCTTGGGCTGTGGTAATGAGATGCCAGATAAATGCTGTGGATTTTTACAGTTCTGGCACCGCTCCAAGGCTGTCAGCCCCGTGGTCAGTTCACAGGAGCTGTTGATGCTTGTGAACGGGTCGGGGGTGGGGGGGTGATTTTCTTGGCCTTTTTCTTTAATGATGTGATTGTGCTCGGGGAGAGATATCCGTGCCGGGATTGGAACACTCACTTTTTGAGGCCCAGTCCGTCAATACTCTCAGGTCTGGTACTGTACGGGGGAAGTGTAGAGTGAAGTTCCATCTCCTCTGCCCCAACAGTGTACCTCATCCTCCAAAGAGAAGCCCCTGCTCCCCATACTGTGACATTTCCCAGACCAGACACCCTGTGCTGTGCTGGCTGAGTGCATTTGGTCATTTGACACCATGTTACGGTAGTTATGTACTCTCTGTCCCTGTCCGATTGTGTCGTACCTTTGTGGTCAGCAGATACAAGATACTTTCAACCCCTCGCTCTGGGCTGGGGTTAAATGTCGGTCTCGGCAGTGAAAGGGTACACTGCGTGAATTCACAGCGTCAACCACTCCCCTTGCAAGTGATCGACTTGTAAGTGAAACCGGTCACTGGCTGGGTCAAGTTCACAGCCCTCGGAGAGCGACCAGCCTCTTCCTCGGGGCAAGGATATCGGCTGTCCTTGTACACCTGTCGTTGGATGTGCTCCTGTGGTGTGTCGCTTGGCCGCACAGTTTATGATCCAGCCCGCGTCAGTCCCAGGTGGGGAATCATTAAACAGTGTCGCTGAGTGCCCGCGGCTTCCGGGATGCGTGCCGTCACAGCGCGGCTGGTGAAAAGGGAATATTCTTGGGATCTGGCAAAGTGGTACAGACTGGGCCCTCCTTGTGCTGCCAACATTCCCCCCCCCCCGCCCTCCCAGTTGTGAAGGCGTGAATCTCGTTGCAGTGCTGTTCCGTTCTTCGTATCGGACTGGGAGTGCCCACTGATCCTGATCCAGTCCTCGCTCGGTGCCCGTGCGTACGCACTATCCGACGAGACGTTCATCAGCAGCGAGGACCCTAACTGCCTGTTTGTGTTCACTCCCCCATCAGGCAAACCTCGGGGGGAGGGGGGGGGTGTGTGGGGGTTTTCAGGCCGTCCACTAACTCCATGCAGGTTGGGAAATCAAACTTGTCAGTCTAGTGGCTCAGTACCACTTCGGGCAGTGCAGCTACCTGGATATTAAGGGAATCGAGGGATATGGGCACAGTGCAGGAAAGTACTACCCCTGCGACAGTGCGGCGCTCCCTCAGTGCCACCGGTGCGGAACTCCCTCAGCGCCACCCCTCCGACAGTGCGGCGCTCCCTCAATATATTCAAGGCGGAGACGGACAGATTTTTAAACGATAGGTGAGTGAAGGGTTATGGGGAGTGGGCGGGAAAGTGGAGTTGAGGTCGATGATCATCCATGATCTGATTGAATGGTGGAGCAGGCTCGAATGGCCGACTCCTGCTCCGATATGTACCTGCCGAACCATTGGGAGAGTCCGTCCGTCCCCCGTTCTCTTCCCCCCCCCCCCCCCCCCCCACCGTTTCTTTTGAATAGAACAGTGAGACTGATGTAGCTGTGAGCGCTGTCTATTTGCGCGCTGCAGTCCCCGTGTGTGCTTAATCGAAATTGTACGCTTCAGAAATACTACGGCCGGAAGTCTCCGACGGGCCGGGACGTCTGCCGCCTGCGCAAGGTTTACTACAACGCCCGGCACGAGGCCTCGGCCCAGATCGACGAGATCATCGGCGAGACGGCCAGCGAGGCAGACAGCAGCGAGACCTCGGTGGGCGAGAAGGAGAACGGCAACGAGAAGGACGACGACGTGATCCGCTGCATCTGTGGCCTCTACAAGGACGAGGGGCTGATGATTCAGTGCGAGAAGTGCATGGTGAGTGGCCGCTTCCGGGGCAGAACTGGGCACGATCCCCGAGGGGACTGTCGATGGCGATAAATGTAGATCGATTAAACCCCCCCCCCCCCCCCCCCCGCCCGGTGGTCTCATCTTATGGGGGCAAATAAAGAGGGGACCTGGTTGTGGCTTTTAAATATCTGTAAACCTCAGCAGCTCAGGCAGCAATCTGTGGGGAGGAAGCAGAGTTAACGTTTCGGGTCGAGAACATCAATGACATCGACCCGAAACACTAACTCTGCTTCCGTTCCACAGACGCTGCCCGACCCGCTGAGATTTCCAGCATTTTCTGTTTTTGTTTCAGATTCCAGCATCCGCTGTATTTTCCTTTTTTAAATATCTGTGTTGTTCTGATGTCCCCAAAAGCCACATCCTGGGATTCCTGCAATGGGGGGGGGGGGGGGATTGTGCACAGTTTGGGTCTCCTTACCTCAGGAAGGATATACTTGCCATCGAGGGAGTGCAACGAAGGTTCACCAGACCGATTCCTGGGATGGAGGAGAGATTGAGTAGACTGGGCCTGCATTCTCTAGAGTTTCGAAGAATGAAAGGTGATCGCATTGAAACGTACAAAATTCTTATAGGATGTTCTTGCCACGGTAGATGCAGGGAGGATGTTTCCCCCCGGGGCTGGGGAGTCCAGAACCAGGGGGTCACACAGTCTCAGGATAAGGGGTCGGCCATTTAGGACTGAGATGAGGAGGAATTTCTTCACTCAGAGGGTGGTGAATCTTTGGAATTCTCTGCCCCAGAGGGCTGTGGAGGCTCAGTCGTTGAGTATATTCAAGGCTGAGATCGATAGTTCTTTGGATATTAAGGGAATCGAGGGATATGGGAACAGAGCAGGAAAGTGGAGCTGAGTCCATGATCAGATCAGCCATAATCTCATTGAATGCCGGAGCAGGCTCGAGGGGCCGAATGGCTTGCTCCTGCTCCTAATTCTTCTGTTCCTATCACAGCCAGTGAACCTTGATTTGCACTGTGCTCCTGTAATCCGTGTGCCTACAGTATCCGTGTGCTGGTGTTTTTCCCACAAGTGCTCCTGGTGGATGATTGTCAGGAACCACATGTCTTCGAAGCATTCCTGATGGGCCAAGTTCTTGTGCACAGTCATTGAGGATGAAAGTCGGCCGCAGTGGGTAAATCTGTCAAAATATCTGTCAAGAGAGGGTTCAGAGAAGATTTACGACGATGTTGCCTGGACTGGAGAATTTTAGCGATGAGGAAAGATCGGATAGGCTGGAGTTGTTTTCTTTGGAACAGAGGAGGATGAGGGGAGACCTGATTGAGGTGTATAAAATGATGAGGGGCCTGGATAGAGTGGATAGGACGGACTGGTTTCCCTTGGCAGAGGGGTCAACAACCAGGGGGCATAGATTGAAAGTAATTGGGGGGAGGTTTAGAAGGGATTTGAGGGGAAATGTCTTCACCCAGAGGGTGGTAGGGGTCTGGGGCGGAACTCACGACCTGAAAGGGTGGTAGAGGCAGAAACCCTCACCACATTTAAAAAGCACCTGGATGTGCACAGCTTGAAGTGCCGTAACCCACAGGGCTACGGACCCAGAGCGAGAAAGTGGGATTCGGCTGGGTGGCTCTTGGTCGGCCGGCGCGGACACGATGGGCCGGAATGGCCTCCTCCCGTGCTGTAAATTTCTGATTCTATTGCTCCAGTGCTCAGCTCTTGCTGAGGTGCATGTGGTCGTGGGTTAGAGGAGCAGAGTGCAAAAGCGGAAGAGGTTGTGTTGTGGTTGTAAAAGGGGTTCCTCAGCCAGTCCCTGGTCACCGAGCCAGGGGAAGAATTTTAATTGCCTTTGCAAGGGTAAGGCAGCAAGCGGCAAAGGTGATTCCAGCGCTCAGGAATTTAACTCATGCAGTCAACTTGCGGACGTTGGGCTTGTTTTCTCCGGGAAGGAGGCTTTGAGGTTTTCGAAGTTGACAAAATTGTTCCAAGTGAATTCTTCAGATACCAGAGGACCCGAGATCGAAAATGAGGACGTTTAGAATGAGAGGGGAAGATAGCCGTGACCTTGTCACGCAGGAGGTGAGAGTTAAGCAACAAGATGGTCATCGATGTGGCGGGAGGAATGAGCGTGTTTCTGGTGGCGAGCAACTTCTCCTCTTCGGCAGTCCCTCGGAGGCGAGGGTGACTTGCTTCCACACTAGAGTTCTGATGGGACAATGCAGGATCTACAGACTCTGTCACAGGTGGTTGGAGGGGACGGGTGGGTGGGGAGCTTGGGTTGTCGTGCGCTCCTTCCGCTGTTTGTACTTGGCTTCCGCCTGCTCCCCGGCGAAGGGACTCGAGGTGTTCGGCGCCTTCGCGAATGCTTCTCCTCCACTCTGAGCGGCCATGGGCCAGGGATTCTCAAGAATCGGTGGGGATGTTACATTTTTTTCAGGGAGGCTTTGAGGCTGTCCTTAAAGCATTTTTCTCTGCTCACCTGGGACTCGCTTGCCATGACTGAGCTCGGAGTAGAGTGCCTGTTTCGGGTGTCTTGTGTCAGGGATGTGGCCCGCCCATCGGAGCTGATCGAGCGTGGTCCATGCTTCGATGCTGGGGATGTTGGCCTGAGCGAGAACGCTGACGCTGGCAAGCTTATCCTGCCGATGGATTTGCAGGATCTTGCCGAGGCAGCGTTGGTGGTACTTTTCCAGTGCTGTGTGAGGCGCCCTGCTGTACATGGTCCATGTCTCTGAAGCATAAAGGAGGGCGGGAATCACTACTGCTCTGTAGGCCATGAGCTTGGTGCCGGGATCTTGGTCTTCAAACACTCTCTTCCTCAGGCGACCAAAGGCTACACTGGCACACTGAAGGGGGTGTTGGGTTGTGGGTTATGGTGCCTGACAATTGCTGTGGCCTGCAAGTGTAGTTAGCAGCCTTGAATTGAGCAGGGAGGACGTGTCCATAGAGCTGGGTGGTCTGTATGTTCCAATTGAATGCACTGCGCTGTGCACTCACATCTTGTCCCCCTTCCCCCTAGGTGTGGCAGCACTGTGATTGCATGCGCGTAACTGCCGACGTTGAACACTACCTGTGTGAGCAGTGCGATCCCCGACCAGTGGAGAGGGTAAGCTGACTCCTCATCAATACGCAAGGACACTGTGCACTCTGTTCAACATTGTACGCGCGGGGTGTTCAAGTCAGTTCTTTTGTTAAACCTCGTGTGCCATGGCTCTCGATGAGGTAACGTTTTTTCCAGCACTTTTTCCTGCTGCTTTAACAGCTGTCGATATTTCACTTAATTGCACGCAGTTAAGTTCCCGTAAGTCCCACTTATGGAAAGTTTCAGCAGTGATATCAAATGTCGGTAATGATCCAGGAAGAAAGCCTTGCATTTATATAGTGTCGTTCACGAGCACCGGAAGCCCCATGGAGCCAGCGAAGTATTTTTTGAAGTGTAGCCGCTGTTGTAATGTAGGAAACGCGGCAGCCAAATTGCGCACAGCAAGCTCCCACAAACAGCACTACGATAATGACCAAATAATCTGTTTTTCGTGATGTTGGTTGAGGGATAAATATTGGCCCCAGGACATCGGGGCGAACTGCCCCTGCTCTTCGAAATAGTGCCATGTGATGCCATGGGTTCTTTAACCTCAGCGCCAGGGCCCCCCAGCGGAGCTCCCTGCCGGGATCTCCCCCCCCCCCCCCTAGCGGAGCTCTGCACCGGGACCCCCCCAGCGGAGCTCCCTGCCGGGTCTCTCTCTCTCCTTCCCCCCCCCCCCCCCTCCAGCGGAGCTCCGCACCAGGGCCCCCCAGCGGAGCTCCCTGCCGGGATCCCCCCCACCCCCAGCGGAGCTCCCTGCCGGGTCTCTTCTCTTTCCCTCCCTCCGCACCAAGACCCCCCAGCGGAGCTCCGCACCAGGACCCCCCCCCCCCAGTGGAGTTCCCTGCCGGGTCTCTCTCTTCCCCCCCTCACCCCCCCCCCCCACAGCGGAACTCCGCGCCAGGGCCCCCCCCCAGCGGAGCTCCCTGCCAGGTCTCTTCTTCCCCCCCCCCCCCCCCCCCCCCACCCCACAGCGTCCGCACCAGGACCCCTCAGCGGAGCTCCGCACCGGGACCCCCCCCCCCCAGTGGAGCTCCGAGCAGCTGAAAGGGAGCATTGTGTGCTGCTCTGTCACACACTGTGGTTGTTTTTATTGCAGGAAGTCCCCATGATCCCACAGCCACATTACGCCCAGCCCGGTTGTGTGTACTACATCTGCTTACTGCGGGACGACCTACTACTGCGACATGGTAGGTGCCTCGGGGGCTGGGGGCGGAGGGTGGGGTTACTTGCGTGGCTTAATGAGGGCGACTGCGGGAAGCCAGTACTGCCCGCTTGCACAGAATTATACCTCGGGCGATGTGGAATATGCGAAGTGACCTTAAAAGAGCTGCCTCGTAGGGTGGGGAGAGGAGATTTCTTTGGCCGGGGGCGGGGGGGGGGCAAGGCAGCCCGAGGAAGAGCCAAGTGGTGCGGGGCAGTTGAGGTGGAGTGAAACCCTGTGTGATGGTCTCGACCGTGCAATAGCTGAGCTGATTCGCAGCGCTCTCGGGCCAATCCCTGGGAGCTGGGATTCTCTCCGCTCTGCTCCAGGCCACCACGCCAGCCACTGACCCAGCCAAGAAAAACGAGGAGCTGTACCCGTGCAACCGGCCGCATTGGCGTGCCCCAAGCCCCCGTGACTGTCTGCGGCTCGGACCGGCGCGCTCCCGCCGTATCCCCGCAGGGAAGGGAGCCGGCCGTCCGCACTGGCCAAACGCAAGCTCGGGCTACGTGCCCTCCATAATCGCCTGCTTCAGAGTCTCCCAGGCGGGTTGATGCGATCCTGTGCAGTCGGCAAACCAGCTGACGGAAGACGGTGGGGCCACGGTTGTGCATGGGTTAACGCTCCCGGTAAACGTCCCTCGCGTGCGAGCGTAACGCAATCAGCAACTCGTGTAGCCATCTCGCCGCTGCTATAAAACAGCGCTCGAATGTGCTACCGCACGGAATTAAACCCCAGGCTTTCTCAGCGGTTTTTTGGGGTCCTTTTAGGAGTTTTATACTTTATTTTTTTTTGTGCCTCCTTTCTCCGATTCTTTGATTAAACCCCGCGTGACCCCGGTGTGTGTGTGTGTGTGTGTGTGTGTGTTCTGTCGCAGGCGACTGCGTCTATCTGATGAGAGATAATCGACGGGGGCCCGAGGGTCAGCCGGTCCGGCAGTCCTACAGACTGCTGTCCCACATCAACCGGGACAAGCTCGACATCTTCCGCATCGAGAAGCTCTGGAAAAATGAAAAGTAAGGCAGCTGGCCAACAAAACCAGTCATTAAAATGTTTTAAACACCTTCAGGAATGATCATCTGTACCCATCAGTACCATACCTCAGTCTTAGTGACAGACCTGTACCCACCAGTACTGTACCCCAGTGTTATACAGTGACAGACCTGTACCCACCAGTACTGTAACCGTGTTATACAGTGACAGACCTGTACCCACCAGTACTGTACCCCAGTGTTATACAGTGACGGACCTGTACCCACCAGTACTGTACCCCAGTGTTATACAGTGACAGACCTGTACCCACCAGTACTGTACCCCAGTGTTATACAGTGACAGACCTGTACCCACCAGTACTGTACTCCAGTGTTATACAGTGACAGACCTGTACCCGCCAGTACTGTACCCCAGTGTTATACAGTGACAGACCTGTACCCACCAGTACTGTATCCCAGTGTTATACAGTGATAGACCTGTACCCACCAGTACTGTACCCCAGTGTTGTACAGTGACAGACCTGTACCCACCAGTACTGTCCACCAGTGTTACACAGTGACAGACCTGTACCCACCAGTACTGTACCCCAGTGTTATACAGTGACAGAACTGTACCCACCAGTACTGTACCCCAGTGTTATACAGTGACAGACCTGTACCCACCAGTACTGTACCCCAGTGTTATACAGTGACAGAACTGTACCCACCAGTACTGTACCCCAGTGTTATACAGTGACAGACCTGTACCATACCCCAGTGTTATACAATGACAGATCTGTACCCACCAGTACTGTGCCCCAGTGTTATACAGTGACGGACCTGTACCCACCTGTACTGTACCCCGGTGTTATACAGTGACAGATCTGTACCCACCAGTACTGTACCCCAGTGTTATACAGTGACGGACCTGTACCCACCTGTACTGTACCCCGGTGTTATACAGTGACAGACCTGTACCCACCAGTACTGTACTTCAGTGTTATACAGTGACAGACCTGTACCCACCTGTACTGTACCCCAGTGTTATACAGTGACAGACCTGTACCCACCAGTACTGTACCCCAGTTATACAGTGACAGACCTGTACCCACCAGTACTGTAGCCCAGTGTTACACAGTGACAGACCTGTACCCACCAGTACTGTACCCCAGTGTTATACAGTGACGGACCTGTACCCACCTGTACTGTACCCTAGTGTTATACAGTGACAGACCTGTACACACCAGTACTGTACCCCAGTGTTATACAGTGACGGACCTGTACCCACCAGTACTGTACCCCAGTGTTATACAGTGACAGACCTGTACCCACCAGTACTGTACCCCAGTGTTACACAGTGACAGACCTGTACCCACCAGTACTGTACCCAAGTGTTATACAGTGACGGACCTGTACCCACCAGTACTGTACGCCAGTGTTATACAGTGACAGACCTGTACACACCAGTACTGTACCCCAGTGTTATACAGTGACGGACCTGTACCCACCAGTACTGTACCCCAGTGTTACAGTGACAGACCTGTACCCACCAGTACTGTACCCCAATGTTATACAGTGACGGACCTGTACCCACCAGTACTGTACGCCAGTGTTATACAGTGACGGACCTGTACCCACCAGTACTGTACCCCAGTGTTATACAGTGACGGACCTGTACCCACCAGTACTGTACCCCAGTGTTATACAGTGACAGACCTGTACCCACCAGTACTGTACCCCAGTGTTATACAGTGACAGACCTGTACCCACCAGTGCTGTACCCCAGTGTTATACAGTGACGGACCTGTACCCACCAGTACTGTACCCCAGTGTTCTACAGTGACAGACCTGTACCCACCAGTACTGTACCCCAGTGTTATACAGTGACAGACCTGTACCCACCAGCACTGTACCCCAGTGTTATACAGTGACAGACCTGTACCCACCAGTACTGTACCCCAGTGTTATACAGTGACAGACCTGTACCCACCAGTACTGTACCCCAGTGTTACACAGTGACAGACCTGTACCCACCAGTATTATATGTATAGTATTTTGAAGCTTGGTCTTTATTGAAGTGTCAATAACCTATATTGTGACAGGGGGGAGCGATTTGCCTTTGGTCACCATTATTTCCGGCCCCACGAGACCCATCACTCCCCATCGAGGCGCTTTTACCACAACGAGTTATTCAGGGTGCCGCTGTACGAGATTATCCCCCTGGAGGCAGTGGTGGGGACCTGTTGCGTCTTGGACCTCTACACATACTGCAAAGGTGAGTGAGAGATTACCGCGAGCCCCTCTACCCCCTCTCGCTGCTGTTCCCTGACTGACCGGGCAAGTGGGTTCCAGCCACGGTTAGTGACTCCGTGGCACTGCCCAGGCTGACACAGGTTTCCCAACCCTCCTGCAGAGCAGCAGCTGCCTTCCACTCAGCACATAGGGATTAGGAGCAGGAGTTGGCCATTCGGCCCCTCGAGCCTGCTCCGCCATTCAATGAGATCACGGCTGATCTTCGACCTCAACTCCACTTTCCTGCCCCATCCTCATATCCCTTGTTCCCCTAGACTCCGAAAATCTCTCGACCTCAGCCTTGAATACACTCAACGACTGAGCCTCCACAGCCCTCTGGGGCAGAGAGTTCCAAAGATTCACCACCCTCAGTGAAGAAATTCCTCCTCATCTCAGTCCTAAATGACTGACCCCTTATCCTGAGACTGTGTGACCCCCCTGGTTCTAGACTCCCCAGCCTGGGGGGGAAACACCCTCCCTGCATCTACCCTGTCAATCCCCCTCACAATCCTGTATGAGATCACCTCTCATTCTTCTAAACTCCAGAGCATACAAGCCCAATCTACACCAACCCCCCCCCCCACCCAACTATAGTCCCAGTGTAAGCCCAGAACCCAATCTTGTCTCTGCCCTGAGATCACACTCGCACTTTCCAGCACCTCTGATTGGGTAGTGATCCAGGGCAGGAGCCCTGGCTGATTTTTCCGATACACTACTGTAAGGCTCTAAGCAGATTGTAGCACACTTGCAGGAGCTATCTCAGTACGGGCCGGGATTAATCCTGGTTCTTTACTGATCTGTAGGACTCAGCTGCTACAGTAAGCAGCCAAACCGTCAGGGGAGCTATGTGGATCCTGTTTTGATTGGCGATTTTCAGATTTCTCTTTTTTTTTTTTTTCCCCCTGTTTCCTCCATTGAAAATTTGCGCTCGGGCTATCAGGGCAGAGCCTGTGTCTAAGTGATGCATTTTTGTAGCGTCCGACATTCCTTTACAGAGGTTTGGACATCAATATACAAAGCTGGTGTGGCAACAAGGATTTTTTGCATCGAATTTATTCGGCCCCACCATTCCATGCTCCACTTGAGTCTCCTCCCGCCCATTCTCATCTTAACCTATCAACCTATCCTTCTATTCCTTTCTCCCTCGTGTGTTCATCGCTAATTTTTTTATAAAAGAAAGACTTGCATTTATGTAGCGCCTTTCTCGACCACCGGACATCTCGAAGCGCTTTACAGCCAATGAAGTACTTTTTGGAGTGTGGTCACTGTTGTAATGTGGGAAACGAGACAGCCAACTTGGGCACAGCAAGCTCCCACACCCAGCACTGCGATGATGACCAGATTGTTACGCTCATAATAAATGGCCAGACTTGAATACTGTGTGTGATGAGCAAGTGTGACCTTAGCTCCTTTAATAAGATTCCAGAGTGCAGGTACCTCGTGGGTGGTCTGCTTATATTCTGTGCTCCCAAGGGATGCTGGGGATCCCTTGGGACTCCCAACAGCTGGGCCCTCTGGTGGTCAGGTGTCATGCAGGTTTCTAAGGATTAAATACGTAACATAATCTCTTTTGCTCTGTTGATTAAGGGAACCGAGGGATCTGGGGATCGGGCGGGAAGGTGGAGTTGAGGTCAAAGATCAGCCGTGATCTTATTGACTGGCGGAGCAGGGCTTCCTGTTTCTTATGTTCTTATCCAGCCTCCCCCTTAAATGCATCGATGCTATTCTCCTCGACCACTCCCTGTGGCAGCGAGTTCCACATTCTCACCGCTCTCTGGGCAACGACGTTTCTCCTGAATTCCCCAATGAACAGTTGGCACCATTATTTTTTTTTTAACGTGTCGCATTTGAACTGGAATTCCTTAAACGTAATGGGACGTGGCCATTGAAAGTCAGAAGAAAGGCAATCCCCACTCCTGAACAGACGTGCCACCCAGCCTTGCTGTGGCCCACGCTGTATCAGAGGCTCGGCTGCGTCGGAGAGTGTGCGGGAGGGGTTGCAAGCACGCTGTTCACCCCCCTGACCTTGTTTTCAATCCCGCAGGGAGGCCGAAGGGTGTGAAGGATCAGGATGTTTACATCTGCGATTACCGCCTGGACAAATCTGCACACCTCTTCTACAAGATCCATCGCAACCGTTACCCCGTCTGCACAAAATCCTACGCCTTCGATCACTTCCCCAAGAAACTGACGCCCAAAAGAGATTTCTCTGTGAGTGTTTGGGGGAGGCCGGGAATGGATCGGAAGGGAAATAGTGGGGGGGGGGCAGGGGTGGCGGCCGTGCGCGCTTGGGGCTGGGAGCGAGGGTGTTTCACTACTGTTGTGAAGGGGTTGTCTTATGAGGAAAGGTTAAGCAGGTTGGGCCTGTACTCATTGGAGTTGAGAAGACTGAGAGGCGATCTTGTTGAGACATAAGATTCTGAGGGGGCGTGACAGGGTAGATGCAGAGAGGATGTTTCCCCTCGTGGGGGAATCTAGAACTAGGGGGCATAGTTTCTGAATAATGGGTCGCCTGTTTAAAACCGAGATGAGGAGGAATTTCTTCTGAGGGCGGTGAATCTGTGGAATTCTCTGCCCCAGCGAGCTGTGGAGGCTGGGTCATTGAATATATTTAAGGTGGAGATCGACAGATGTTTGAACGATAAGGGAGTCGAGGGCTATGGGGAGCGGGCGGGGAAGTGGAGCTGAGTCCCATGATCGGATCAGCCGCGATCTTATTGAATGGCGGAGCCGGCTCGCGGGGCCGAGTAGCCGACTCCTGCTCCTGTTCCATATGTTGTATATTGCGCCTTTTAAAAAGAAAATAATGCTTTTTTTTCTCTTTTTTTCTTTCCATTAGCCTCACTACGTACCAGAAAATTACAAGAGGAACGGAGGCCGGTGAGTGTCCTTTGCTGTCGGTCTGCTGTTTAACTCTAGTTTGTACCCTTGGTTCTGTGCTCCATCGCTAGATTGACTCCAACCCTTTGCAGCCTCCATTTTATGCAAGCGGGACAAAGGGCCCCCGCCCCCGGGGCTGGGCAGAGGAGACGAAATGAGCCCGAGTTCCCACTCCCGACCCTGCTGCAAGGTGCAGACTCGGAGTGAGAGCAGCCTCGCAGCAGGCTGTGACCCCCCCCCCCACACGGTCCCATAGCCTGCCTGCACCCTCTAGGTTCTCCCGGTGGACGCTGCCCAATTGGTCAGCCTCTTCAGGAGCGGGACGGCAAGAGAGAATGTTAATCTGTCTGATCGCACGCCGTGGTCGTACTCAGCGGGTTAATCGGCGAGTTCTGATCTCTCCGTGCAGATTCACTCTGCACTGCACTGTACTTGGGGGTGGGGCAGAGAGTGGGGGGGGGGGGGGTGGGGGTGGGGGAGGCAGGGGGGTGGGCGGCAGTGGATGGAATCTATTAGAGTTAGAGTTTTGTTTTCTCCCGGTTTTTTAATTCCCCGTCCCCAGCCAGACAGCGGATTACCGCGGTCAGCTAGCAAACGGAGCGACTCGGAGCCCAAAATGGTGCCCATCCCATCCCCCGCCTTCGTTCTGCATCGTCGCCTCGACCTGCTGACTTGCCCGAGAACTGTTGAAACTCGCACCCAACCGAGGGTAGTCAACTTTATTTAGAATTCACCCCCTTCCCACGGCCAACAGAGTGGGTGGGTGGAGGGAGGGGAGGGGAGGGGCGGGAGTGTGCTGTCTGCTTGCTGCTACACCTGGGCCACTCTCACTCTTGTACCAGTCACTAGGATGTGCACAAGAGCCAATCGCTCTGACTGCTGCCCCCGCCCTCACCACCTTTTCTCTCGCCGTCTCGCTCCCGTGCGGGACGGGTGTCGAGCAAGGACCAGATCACACTCGGCCGCAATGCCTCCTGCAGTTAAATAGCCTGCAGTCTCAGTCTCTCTCTCTCTCTCTCTCTCTCTCTCTCTCTCTCTCACGCACGCACGCACACACACACACACTGGTTTCACGTGTCGTGCAGCGATCAGTGCCTGTGGTCACCTCCATTCTCTCCCCCCCCCCCCCCCCCCAACAAGTAGACGAGAGTGAGAGCAGTTAATCGTGGGGCAGTCCATTCAAGGTGAAGCACACTTGGGAAGGTATACGGTAGGGGGAAGGCCCATCCCTCTTACAGGGGAACCTTTCATCGGGTGTCCCACGGTTACTGGGTTCGAGGGGGGGGGGGTGGGAATAAATTTTCCCCACTTTTGAAATCTGTTCCGGGGTCAGGAAAGGAGGAATTTCTTAGGGTCATGAATCTGTGGAATTCTCTGCCCCAGAGAGCTGTGGAGGCTGGGTCATTGAATATATTTAAGGTGGAGATAGACAGATTTCTGAACGATAAGGGAGTGAAGGGTTATGGGAAGTGGAGCCGAGTCCATGATCAGATCAGCCATGATCTTATTGAATGGTGGAGCAGGCTCGAGGGGCCCAATGGCTGACTGCTGCTCCTATTTCTTATAAACCGCTCTGGGCCCTTGTTCAGAACACCATTCGTAGACGGGTGGATATGCAGGATGAGGTTCCAATGGAGAGGTGGGCACAAGGGTATTGGTCTGATCAGAGAGAGGTGTTTTTTTTTAAACTTTGGGATAGATTATCTTAGACATTTATCTGGATTTTGAAACTAGCAGCAAATAGAACAGGAAACATCCGAAAGGATAAAAAAAACACAATGTTGGGGTGCAGGGTCGTGCACTGGCAGTGAGTTGGTCAGTCTCGGGTAGGAGAAAAGGAGAGGGGTGGTAAACTTGGCCCCAGCATGCCCGATGTAAAGGAGGAATTGGGGCTCGATTTCACTACCATGCTGGCGTTTGTGTGTGTGTGTGTGTGTGTGTGTGCATGGACTTCAAGTGAGGGCAGGATAGGGCTCAAGTGTGATGCCCCCGATAGTCAAACGGCCGCTCTCGCTGTCCACGGTCGGGCGTGTGGAATGTGGCTGGCAGACTTGAGTCGGGGGGTGAGGGAGAGAAAGAAGAGACTAGAGGGGGGAGGGGGGGAGAAAGAGGAGAACGGTGGGTGGGGGAGGGAGAGAAAGGAGAGCGGAGGGGGGGGTGCGGGGGGAGACAGGAGGTGGGGGGAGATGGAGGGATGGGATAGGAGGGGAGAGAGAGACAGAGACAGGAGGGGGGGGAGGAGGAGAGAAAGGGACGGGAGGGGGAAAGTGAGACGGAGTGGGGGGGGGGGGGAAGAGAGAGAAACAGGAGGGGGTGGGGAGGAGAGAGAGAGACAGGAGGGGATAGGGAGGAGAGAGAGAGAGAGAGAGAGACAGGAGGGGGTAGGGAGGAGAGAGAGACAGGAGGGGGTAGGGAGGAGAGAGCGAGAGAGACAGGAGGGGGTAGGGAGGAGAGAGCGAGAGAGACAGACGTGACGGGAAGGGGGGGGCGAGAGAGAGAGACGGGATGGGGGGGCGAGAGAGAGAGACGGGACGGGGGGGGCGAGAGAGAGAGATGGGACTGGGGGGTGGGGGGGCGAGAGAGAGAACACGGGGGGGTGGCGAGAGAGAGACGGGATGGGGGGTGGGCGAGAGAGAGAGAGAGACGGGATGGGGGGGTGGGCGAGAGAGAGAGACAGACGGGACGGGGGGGGGGGCGAGAGACAGACGGGACGGGGGGTGGAGAGAGAGACAGACGGGACGGGGGGACGAGAGAGAGAGAGAGAGAGAGAGAGACACGGGACAGGGTGGGGCGAGAGAGAGAGAGAGAGAGAGAGAGAGACGGGACAGGAGGGGCGAGAGAGACGGGACGGGGGGGCGAGAGAGAGAGAGAGAGAGAGAGAGAGACGGGACGGGGGCGGGCGAGAGAGAGAGAGAGAGAGAGAGAGACGGTACGGTGGGGGCAAGAGAGAGAGAGAGAGAGAGAGAGACGGGACGGGGGCGGGAGAGAGAGAGAGAGAGACGGGTGGGGGGGGGCGAGAGAGAGAGAGAGACGGGGGGGGGGGGGCGAGAGAGAGAGAGAGAGAGACGGGGGGGGGGGGCGAGAGAGAGAGAGAGACGGGACGGGGAGGGCCAGCGAGCGAGAGAGAGAGAGACACGGGACGGGGGGGGGCGAGCGAGAGAGATTCGGGACGGGGGGGGCGAGCGAGAGAGACACGGGACGGGGGGGCGAGCGAGAGAGATTCGGGACGGGGGGGGCGAGCGAGAGAGAGAGAGAGAGAGAGAGACACGGGACGGGGGGGGGTGAGCGAGAGAGATTCGGACGGGGGGGGGCGAGCGAGAGAGATTCGGGACGGGGGGGCGAGAAGAGAGAGAGAGAGAGAGAGAGAGACGGGACGGGGGGCGAGAGAGAGAGAGATTCGGGACGGGGGGGGCGAGCGAGAGAGATTCGGGACGGGGGGCGAGGAGAGAGAGAGAGAGAGAAGAGAGAGACTGGACGGGGGGGCGAGAGAGAGAGAGATTCGGGACGGGGGGGGCGAGAGAGAGAGAGAGAGAGAGAGAGACGGGACGGGGGGGCGAGAGAGAGAGAAAAGAGACACGGGACGGGGGGGGCGAGCGAGAGAGATTCGGGACGGGGGGGCGAGCGGAGAGATTCGGGACGGGGGGGGCGAGCGAGAAAGATTCGGGACGGGGGGGCGAGAGAGAGAGACACGGGACGGGGGGGCGAGCGA
>NC_092006.1:4187423-4281596 GCF_044704955.1 Pristiophorus japonicus
AGGGGGAAGGGGTGCATTTTCCACACGAGTACCAAAATATATTGCTACCATTTCCTTGGCCGGGGATAAAGGGGAGTTTGTCCTGTGCACAGAGGGTGTATTACACTCCAAGATTTACGGTAGTTTAAAAAGTTACTGTTTAGTTTTACGGTTTTTCAAATTTTTATTTATCCTCACAAACCGCGAAGGGGAGGGGAGCTGCGATTCTCCTGAACGCTGCAGGTCGCGTTGCGGCCAAGCCCCACCTCCTGTCGGGGAGACTTGTAGCTTTCCTTTCCCGCGGGGCCGGGAATGCTTTCCGCAGTGTGCAGGGGATGCTCTCCCCCAGTGTGCAGGGGATGCTCTCCCCCAGTGTGCAGGGGATGCTCTCCCCCAGTGTGCAGGGGATGCTCTCCCCCAGTGTGCAGGGGATGCTCTCCCCCAGTGTGCAGGGGATGCTCTCCCCCAGTGTGCAGGGGATGCTCTCCCCCAGTGTGCAGGGGATGCTCTCCCCCAGTGTGCAGGGGATGCTCTCCCCCAGTGTGCAGGGGATGCTCTCCCCCAGTGTGCAGGGGATGCTCTCCCCCAGTGTGCAGGGGATGCTCTCCCCCAGTGTGCAGGGGATGCTCTCCCCCAGTGTGCAGGGGATTCCCCCAGTGTGCAGGGGATGCTCTCCCCCAGTGTGCAGGGGATGCTCTCCCCCAGTGTGCAGGGGATGCTCTCCCCCAGTGTGCAGGGGATGGCGCTTGGGGGTTGGAGGCTGTGGGGGGGGGGGGGGGGGGGGCGGAGGATGAGCGACGGGCGATCCAAACAGTAACTAAACCACGCGGCTGTACAATGTGGGATGGGTTCCCCTGCCGAGGGTCGGGGCAAGGAGCGGGCAGCAGAGAGCAGTTATCCTTTAGGGTGAGGTTGAATTTCCCACTTCCCACTTCCCCACCCCCCACTTCATTCCCAGTTTGAGCTCGACATGCACTCGTTGGGCAAGTTCCAACAGTTCTCACCCAAGACGGTAGCGAGTGCACTTGGGTGGGCTGTATTCTTTCACAAGGGGAGAGAAAGAGGAGGAGGCGGTGGGGGGGGGGGGGAAGAGGAGAAGGGGACACAGCCACCAGTGGCCCCCCACCTCGTACTGAGCCATCCCCCAGAGCGGTGTTGGGTCACGCCCGCAGAGCCGGCGGGAGGGCGGAGGTTCCCCGGGAGGCCGGAACGTGCCCGGTGGGGTGGGGGGGCGGGGTGCCGTGGGAGTGGGCAGGTGCCCTGGGGGACCCCTCTCGGAACCCATCTCACAGCAGCTCCGTTTGGGACGCAGTTCGCTCATCGCCCACCTGTTGCTGTTGGAGCGAGCGGTGCTCAGTTCTCTGACATCGGCTGATTCAGAAACACAGTCGTTCCACTGATACTGGGTGATTTTTATTTCCCTTCATCGTAGACTTTGCTGCACTCCCACCTACCAAACAGCCTTAACCAAGATGTGAGTAAAGACATAAGTGGCTAAATAAGTGAATGAGTGACTGGCTGATTCATTTCGGAAAGATTTTCATGATATCTGTGCATGTGTGCGTCTAGTTTAACTTGGGACTTAAAAACTCTGGAGATGTTATTGACCGAAATGCAGTAATATTGGATACAATGCGGAAGGTCGAGGGTCATCGCCTTCCATCTTAGCACGACCGTGCAGGCGGCAAGTCTTGAGATCTCACTGTACCGTGCAATTGGACCCTCGGTGGGAATTTTACCCTGGGCGTGGGCAGCAGTTTGCGGGAACTGTGTACTGCTCCCGTCGAGGGCTGTGTTACCGTCTTGTCTGTCCCCTCCGTTCCTTCCACTCTCTTCCCCACCCCACCTCCCCCTGCCCCGGGAGCTGCGTACTGTTCAACCACCCCACCTCCCCCTATCAGGAGCTGTGTATGGGTCAAACCCCCCCCCCCCCCCCCCCCCCCCACCCACACACGGGAGCTCCTTACACCGCCTTACTCCCTTATTCTGGAGTCAGGCTACGAACTCCAGCCAAACATTCCAGGAAACCCAGGCTGAGTTTTGTTTGCAAAAGCAAAATACTGCGGATGCTGGAATCTGAAATAAAAGCAGAAAATGCTGGAAATCTCAAGCAGCGTCTGTGGAGAGGGAAACCGAGTTAACGTTTCAGGTCTGTGACCCCTAGAGTTTTGTTTATTCGGTCGCTGTAAACCGGGGACCTCCTTTGCAGAGCGAGGCCTAAGGCATGCATACACGTGCATTAAACGTGGGCCTGCTCCCCTAATACCTTTGGATAAATACTCGAAGGGGCAAAGATTTGCAAGGCTGGGACTAATTGGATCGCTCTTTCAAAGGGCAGGCACGAAAGGCCGATTGGCCTCCTGCGCTGTATAGTTTAATAATTCTAACAGGCACCTCTCCCTTCAAATGTCGAACTTTGGGAAAGGTTTACAACATAAGAAATAGGAGCAGAAGTGGGCCATACGCCCCCTCGCTTGCTCCGCCATTCAATAAATCGTGGCTGATCTGATCTTGGCCTCAACTCCACTTCCCCGCCCGCTCCCCATAACCCTTCACTCCCTTATCATTCAAAAATCTGTCGATCTCCGCCTTAAATATATTCAGTGACCCAGCCTCCACAGCTCTCTGGGGCAGAGAATTCCACAGATTCAGCACCCTCTGAGAGAAGAAATTCCTCCTTAGTTCTGTTTATAATCGGCGGCCCCTTATTCTGAGACTATGCCCCCTAGTTCTCGATTCCCCCACAAGGGGAAACATCCTCTCTGCCTCTACCCTGTCGAGCCCCCTCAGAATCTTATACGATCACCTCTCATTCTGCTAAACTCCCAACAGTTTAAGACTGTGATCAAATATTCTAAAAGGGTAAGACAAGCCATTGGAGTAAAAGTGTTAAACGTCGAAACTCTGTGCGTGTGGGTGATTTGTTCAGCGAGTCTCACAGCCACAAGTCGAGCAAGGTGTAATACCTGACGCCGTTACCGTAGCAGGTTCTGTGCATGTGTATTGTCTTTTTAAACCACCAGCCTGGTGTTGTTGACCCACGGCAAACTATCAACTTGTTCTTTCCCTTTTTACTTCTGTCTGTCGGCGGGCGGGGGGGGAAAAAAACACGGCGCAGGTCATCGTGGAAAACGGAACGGACAAAAGTGCACTGCAAGGTGGTGGTTCAGGAGGATGACTTGCCACCCCCCATCATCGAGGACATGTCGACGGCTCAGGAGCAGCCGGCCGCCGAGATGCCGCACCTGGAGGAGCAGGAGAGCGAGAGCAGCAGCAGCGGCAGCGGCCCCAAGGTGGACTGCAGCCCCGAGGAGAAGCAACGGGTGCAGCGGGAGAAACTCAACAAAATCCTGCTCGACCTGCTGGCCAAGATCCCGGGGAAGAACGGTGAGCCCCTGTCGGAACCGTGCACCGCCGCTCTCGCGCGTCGTGCAGGCGCCGCGGAATCCGGGAAGTGTTCGGCGCGGAAAGCGGCCATTCCGGCCCGCCTTGTCCGCGCCGGGCCGACCAAGAGCCACCCGGCCCAATCCCACTTTCACCCGCTCCGGGTCCGTAGCCCTGTGGGTTACGGCACTTCAAGCGCACATCCAGGTACTTTTTAAATGTGGTGAGGGTTTCTGCCTCTACCACCCTTTCAGGCCGTGAGTTCCGCCCCAGACCCCCTCCCAGCAGGGCGAAAATGTCTGCTCTGGTGTTGAGCTGACGGGTAAAGAGCAGTTGCTGGGATAAAGCTCCAGTAACTGCCGTGCTCCATGGAACTGTCCTCCCAGCAGTTGGGAAAGGGAACTTCAATGTGGAGTGATTTTAAAATTGATCGTCTGTATCACGGAGATGAGGAGACACAAAAAATTTGTGCTCTGGAACGCGCTGCCTGAAAGGGTGATGGCAGCAGATTCAATAGTGACTTTCCAAAGGGGATTTGGATAAATACTTGACGAGGAGAACTGTGCCGGGCTGTGGGGACAGAGCAGGGGGGATTGGGACTGATTGGATCGTTCTCATCTCAGACCCAGCACAGGCTCGATGGGCTGAATGGCCTCCTCTGCTGTATGAATCTAATGTGGCAGCACCCGCCTCCTGAGTCAGAAGGTTGTGGGTTCGAGTCCCACTCCAGGGACTTGAGCACATAAATCCAGGCTTACACTCCAGTACAGTGCTGAGGGAGCGCCGCACTGTCAGAGGTGCCGTCTTTTGGATGAGACCTTAAACCAAGGCCCTGCCTGCTTTCAGGCGGACGTAAAAGATCCCGTGGCACTATTTCACAGAAGAGCTGGGGAGTTCTCTCTGGTGTCCTGGGCCAATATTTATCCCTCAACCAACATAACAGATGATCTACATAAGAACATAAGAAATAGGAGCAGGAGTCGGCCATTCGGCCCCTCGAGCCTGCTCCGCTATTCAATAAGATCATGGCTGATCTGATCTTGGCCTCAGCTCCACTTCCCCGCCCGCTCCCCATAACCCTTGACTCCCTTATCGTTCTAAAATCTCTATCTCCACCTTAAATATATTCAATGACCCAGCCTCCACAGCTCGCTGGGGCAGAGAATTCCACAGATTCACCACCCTCTGGGAGAAATTCCTCCTCATCTCAGTCTTAAATGGGCGACCCCTTATTCTGAAACTACACCCCCTAGTTCTAGATTTCCCCAACGAGGGGAAACATCCTCTCTGCATCTACCCTGCCAAGACTCCTCAGAATCTTGCATGTTTCTATAAGATCTGGATCATTATCATATCGCTGTGTGTGGGAGCTTGCTGTGTGCAAATTGGCTGCCGCGTTTCCCACATTACAACAGTGACCGCACTCCAAAAGTGCTTTACTGTAAAGCGCTTTGAGATGTCCAGTGGTCGTGAAAGGTGCTATATAAATGCAAGTGTTTTTTAATGTATTCTATAATTATTAATCTTATTTTGGATGAAATGGTTAATGAGCCTCCGCATCAATCACTGGCACTGAACTCTCCTTTGGTCTGTGTGCACTCTAGCCATCGACGTGACCTACCTGCTGGAGGAGGGCTCGGGGAGGAGGCTACGGAGGCGCACGCTAATGTTGACGGAGAGCAGCTTCAGGAAGTAATGCACGACCCGTGGAAATGAGCCTTTCCTGCGTTGGAAATCCTGACGTCCCGCCCTGTCCTATTGCGTCCTGACAGCGAGAGAGTCGGGGGGGATTGGAAGCTCCACACACCCCCCCCACCCTTCCCTCCCTCACTCCCTCCCAAGCTCTCTCTCTCTCGATTTAAACCATTAGAAACAGGACAGGAGGGTGAAGAAGAAACTGACAAATTGAAAGCACTTGGAAACAGTGGGCTGGCCAGTGCTCCCGCAGTGCTTTACAGCGTGCGCGCACGCGCACTCGCTCGGGCGCGGTGCTCCTCGTAACACCGTCACGGGAGCCCGTTTAGTTCAGTGGCACGAGGCAGCCAAAAAAAAACTTTTTTTTGGGTGGTAGGGGTCGGGTGGGGGAGGGGGCGCGCTGTCGCAGTTGCCAAATGGCCACCCACGAAGCGGAGGGGAAGGTGGGTGTCGGAACGAAATGTTCACTACCCGAGTGTCGGAGGTCACTTTTTTTTTTTAAAAAAAGAAAAAAGAAAACGAGGACTGAACTCCATTTCTGTTCCTGTTCTTTGATTGTATGTGTGAATTCACCAGTGTGACTGTCAATACGGTTTGTCCAGAGTGTATATATATATGTATATGGAGCAAGAGGAAGAGAAGACAGCTGGTAAAGGAGGCGGCAAGGGGGGGGGTGGGGGGGTGGGGGGGTTGGTGAGAAGTTTACAATCTAAGCCCATGTTTATTTTGCACTCTCTCCAAGCAATTAAGGCAATGCCAGTGCACTGGCCCTGTAGCCTACTTATGGTACGTGCTTGGAAAACATCACGCGCATACTCTCTCTTTTCCCCCCCCCCCCCCTTTGAGCAGCACCGGGGAAAAAAAATAGCAATTAATACGCGGGGGCGGTAAGGAAAACCTGAAGTTTTCAACAACAAAAAAAGGACACAAAATTGGGAGTCTGATTAATAGCACTTAGTGTCTTTGTGGTTGGGCTGGAGGGGGAGGGGGGCATGGCACACAAGTGGGATCTTTTATTTTGTTAATTCATCGAGGACCTTTGCAGATTCGGAGATGCCGTCGCTGTTCTTCTCAGCCGTGTG
This sequence comes from Pristiophorus japonicus, assembly GCF_044704955.1. Lineage (NCBI taxonomy): Eukaryota > Metazoa > Chordata > Chondrichthyes > Pristiophoridae > Pristiophorus > Pristiophorus japonicus. The sequence goes on from NC_092006.1 coordinate 4,193,564, forward strand.
CCTGGTGTGCTGCGCGAAGGAAGGAAAAATAATCCGCACGCACGCACGCAAGCTCTTTCAAGTTTAAAAACAGAGCTCCCCCTCCCCCTCGCCCTCCCCGCGCCGCCAAAGTTGGCACGGAAGGGCGTCCTCGGGGGCAACGGATTTTGCTGGCACTGACGGTGGCACCCCGCGGCAGAGGCAACTGGGTTAATGGCGGCCGCTCTCGAGGGCAGTCTATAAGCTCGCAGTGAGTTGTGCTTCCAGTACTTTGCGACAGGGGACGGAGGTGACAGAACAAAGCACCAAAGAGTTAATTTTTTTGTTTTGTTTTGTTTTAAAACGAGTGATCTGTGAATAAAGTATTTTAGTCCCTTTTTATTGAGATGTGCAAGGTTACCACGTCACCGGAGGGAAAGGGGTTTGCTCCGAATTGGAAACCGCACTGTGTGATGGGAACTCTGGTGCCGTTTTTGAGTGTTTGATTTTGGGGCGGTTTTATTTTCTCTCGATTCTGTTGCGAGTTCGGAACAAGGCGAGCTGTCAGCCCATCAAGCCCGCTCCTTCCACAGTTCATGTGTGACTACACTTTCCTCCCGCCCCTCCCTCAATCATGGACTCTATCCCTGCCCCGTCAACCGGGTCAACATCCAAGGGGACATGGATTTAAAGTAATTGGTAGGAGGTTGAGAGGGGAAATGTCTTGACCCAGAGGGTGGTGGGGGTCTGGAACTCGCTGCCTGAAAGGGTGGTAGAGGCAGAAACCCTCACCACATTTGAATGTGCACTTGAAACGCCGTAACTTACAGGGCTACGGATCGAGAGCTGGAAAGTGGGATTAGGCTGGGTGGCTCTTTGTTGGCCGGCGTGGACACGATGGGCCGAAATGGCCTCCTTCCATGCCGTAAATGTCTCTGATTCCCAACCCGACGTCCCTCTCTCTGTAATTGGCCCTGGGATCGAGTGCTTTGTTCCACCCCGCTTCCTGCCGGCTCACTTCAATACCTTTTCACGGGTCCCGAACTGTGTCACTCGACTGGGACTCCTGATCCCAGGTGTAGTTAGGCCTGCTGTTCCTTACCCCCCCCCACCTCCCACACACCCACACGTAACTTGGATCATAGGAACCGACTGCTACCGTTTCCTGTCCCTCTTATCATAGAACAGTACAGCGCAGAAGGAGGCCATTGGGCCCATCGAGTCTGCGCCGGCTCTCTCGAAGAGCAGCCCAGTCAGTGCCACTCCCCCTGCTCTCTTCCCCATATCCCTGTAATATTTTCTCCCAAGTATATATCCAATTCCCTTTTGAAGGCTCACTCTTGAACGTGCCCCCACCATCCTATTGGGCAGCGCATTGCAAATCCGAGCCTCTCGCTGAGTAAAAAGTGTCTTTCCTCATGTCACCTCTGCTGCCTTTGCCCATAAGAACATAAGAAATAGAAGCAGGAGTCGGCCATACGGCCCCTCGAGCCTGCTCCGCCATTTAATATGATCGTGGCTGATCTGATCGTGGACTCGGCTCCCCTTCCCTGCCTGCTCCCCATAACCCGTTACTCTCTCATCGCTCAAACATCTGTCTATCTCCGCCTTAAATATATTCACTGACCCAGCCTCCATAATCAGCTACTTCCTTCAGCGAGGACCACAGCTGAGCCTTGGGTCATTGACTGATCTGTGACTGTTACAGTTGTGCTTCATCCCCCTCACTCTTCATCCCAATCCTTCGTTGTGTTCAGAGCTCTGGTTAGCACTCCCCACCCCCCCCACCGGACCTAGCCAAGGTATCATGTGCATTTTAAACCTTGAAACACAACGACCTGCTTTGTAACTGCTGCTCTCCCACTTTCAGCACTCTTAAGAGCGAATGTACCCAAGGTACCTCCACGTTCCCCTCCCAGTCACACACCATCCCCACTGGGAAATATATCGGCCATTCCTTCACCGTCGCTGGGTCACAATCCTGGAACTCCCTCCCTAACAGCACTGTGGGAGCACCTTCACCACACGGACTGCAGCGGTTCAAGAAGGCAGCTCACCACCACCTTCTCGAGGGGCAATTAGGGATGGGCAGTAAATGCCGGCCTGGCTAACGGCACCCACGTCCCAGGAACTAATTTTTATTTTTTAAAGCCCCCTGTTTATGTCACCGTGACCAGAAAGTAAGGTGCAGGAGCATTCTCTCTCTCTCTCTCTCTCTCTCTCTCTCTCTCTCTCTCTCTCTCTCTCTCTCTCTCTCTCTCACCTTCCCCCCCACCCTCAAGACTGCTGCAAATGTCGCGGGAATCACTCTTCACGCAGTGCCACAATCTGAGTCGCGGGACTCGAGCTCGCCAGAGCATCCATTGCCCCACAGTCACCGCTCCCAGCTTCGCAAGCTCCCGCCGGTGGCCATTTTGTGCTCACGGGAGGGGAGGGGGAGTTGTCCGAGGGACCGGGGGATCTCGTCTCGCGCTCTCGGCGGCTCGTCGGGACGACGAGAGGAGCAGCGTAGCCCAGGGGTGCTGGGGAACAGCTGGCCAACTGGTGGGGGAGGGAATACACTGAAGATTGATCGTCGGGTTCACCACTTGTATCGAGGCCAAATGAATTTTAAACTGCGAATCGATTGCGCGAGCAGTTGCCGTCGCCGCACGTCTCCGAGGCGCCTGCACTCGTGCGTACTGTACCCAGCTCTGCGTGCAACGCCTGTAACATCACCAAAGTCTGCTCCCCCTCTTCTCCCCCACCCCCCCCAGCGGGGCCGGTGTGAAAACTTCTCTTTCAAGAAAAAACTGAAATCAAAGTTGGACCGCAAAAGGAAAGCCACTCGATAAATGAAGAGCAGTATTCAAAATTTAAAAAAAGTATTTGTTGTGAAGTAGAGACCATTTGCGTAGAAGTAATAATAAAGACACTACGTCTGTGTTCTGTCGAACTGTACAGTGTAGTACCTTCCCCCTTTTTAACTAAAAAAAAAAAATGTTTAAAACGGAAAAAAAAAATCGCTTAGCTTTGTCCGCACGTAAGCTTATGCAGTCCCGCTCCCCAACATCCTTTTAAATAAGTTTTAAAAAAAAAAATAAAACAAAAATGACTTATGTGCCAACGTGTACATATCGGTTGTGTGGTTGTCAGCAATACTGTCGTCCCATGTTTCCCTTTATACATGGACCAACACTCTCGTCCCAATGTACAAAACGCATCATGTCAATCTCTGCAGAACGTGCTCCACTCCCATCTACCCCCCCCCCACCCACCCCCCCCTTTTTTGTGTCTCCAGCGAAGAAGAGAAAAAAAAAAACCCTTTCAAATCGTATTTTATTAAAAAAAAAACGAAAAAAAGAGAAAGATTGTTTTGACTATTTTCTTACTGCGAAACGACACTGTACAGTAACAGAAAATCGAGTATATGATACTCTACGCATCACTGATAGGAGTTTTGACAGGTCTGTAATATTTTCATTTTGTCTCCTCGGACATTTCATTCTTGGTAATAGTGTTAAACACTAAGGAAAAAAAAATACACATACAAAAAAAAAATTTATATATGTAGAAAGGCACACTATGTCTTGTCGTTTTCTTTCCTGAAAGACTAAATCATGTTTTAGACAATCAGTGGTTAGGTATTGCAATTTTGGTTTTATTTTCTCCTCTCTCCTCCCCTCCCTGTTCCCTCCCCTCCCCTCCCCTCCCCTCCTTACTGATATAGAAAGTGATGACAGGTTTTTTTTTAATGTTTTTTTTTTGGGGGTTACTTTATAAAAAAAATTACAAAAAACGGAAAGTCACGGAATCGCTGTTTAAAAGCACTACATTATTGCAAATAGATATAACTATAGTCTGCATGGGTGTAGGCAGTGTGATTGTTTGCTGAAAAAATGCTGCTAATATATTTACTTTTTACAGAAGCATATCTAATAGATCATTGTTTTGACTTTAATCTTTGTAAATTATGTATTACGGATTTTAACGTTGGATGTAATTGCATAAAGACGCTTGTATCTCAACTTGAGAAAGTCTAGTATTAAATGGAGAAATTGTTTTTTTTCTTAATCGCGTTTTGTGGGCTGTTTTTTTTTTTTCTTTTGACTTTAAACTCGACGAGTTGGCCTCGCCTTGTCTGCTCCATCTTTGGCGGAGGATTCTGTGACGACCCTTTCGACGTCGTGTAAGAAAGAGTACACGTGTGCGTCCCCAGAGGCACAAGTTAGTAAATGCATTGTGGTACTGAGTCTGCATTGTGTCGCCGCATGCCATCGCTAGCGTTATTCCAAGTGCTCCCTGCCCCAAGATTGGAGAGGCTGGGGGTTGTTTCCTTTTGGAACAGAGGAGGCTGAAGGGAGACCTTATTGAGGTGTACAAAATCTTTTACGTCCACCTGAGCGAGCAGATGGGAACTCGGTTTAACGTCTCACCGAGATCTTGTTGAGGTGCAAAAAATTCTGAGGGGCTGAGATAGGTCCATCCTGTCCACTCTATTTCCCTTAGCAGGAGGGTTCAACAACCAGGGGGCAGAGGTTTAAAGTAATTGGTAGGGGGTTTTGAGGGGAAATGTCTTCACCCAGAGGGTGGTGGGGGTCTAGGGTGGAACTCGCTGCCTGAAAGGGTGGTAGAGGCAGAAACCCTCACCACATTTAAAAAGTACTTGGAGGTGCGCTTTGAAGTGCCGTAACCTACAGGGCTACGGCCCGAGAGCTGGAAAGTGGGATTAGGCTGGGTGGCTCTTTCCCGGCCGGCGCGGACACGATGGGCCGAAATGGCCTCCTTCCCTGCTGTAAATGTCTATGATTCATTCAGCCTGGGTTCCCACTCCTGATCACTGTCTAGCAAGGCCGGTTGGGAAGCATGCATGTGGACATCGGGTGAGGTTGAAGCTTGGCTGTGCGATTTCTCCCCCCCGCCCCATCGTCTGACGGGCTGCCCACGCTCATGGTATTGGCTCCCAGACGCAGAACAGCCCCCTGCCATGTGGTTGCTGGCTGTCTGTAGAACTGCGCCCGGCAACACTCAGTGCCTCCAGGAGGGAGGGGGGGGGGGGGAGATATATTTTGGAAGGACCTTCTGGAAAAACAATAGCACTTGTCACCCTCGAGACCAGCCGCCCAGGTTTCTGACCAACTCCTCTTCTCCCACTGTCTTCATCCTCGTCCGTGCTGCTAATCAACTGCGTCCTACTCCTCGAAGACACACTTTAGTTCACATTTTCATCTTGCTGGCCTGAGTTTCTGTTAACTTTTAAAGAATTAAATGGTAGGCATGCAGCGGATTTCAAGCACAGAAGGCCCTTCTCTACTCTTAACACGACTCGATGTTCAAATTTGCCTTGTGGGCATAAATTGGCTGGCCCACATACCTACATAACAGCAGTGACTGCACTTCAAATGTACAGGTTGAACCTCCCTTGTCCGGAACCCTCGGGAGCTGGCCAGTGCCGGATACGGGATTTTTCCGGACAAGGGGCAGTCACGTTAAATTGGATGGTACAGGTACTGAGCAAGGGGATCTCGGGGCTGGCTGGCTGGCTTGGGGCTGGAAGTGCGGCAGATTGCGGGAGTCGGGAGCGAGGAAGGACTTCAATTTGTTCATGTCGGAGTTCTGCGCATGTGCCACCCAGTGGCTGGGAATGGTTCTGGACGAGGGGTGGTTCCGGATCAGGGAGTTCTGGATAAGGGAGGTTCAACCTGTACTCCATTGGATGCAAAGTGCTTTGGGAAGTCCGAAGGGTGCATTGAGGTGCTGTGTAAGTGAACATAAGAAATAGGAGCAGGAGTCAGCCATTCGGCCCCTCGAGCCTGCTCCGCCATTCAATAAGATCATGGCTGATCTTCTACCTCAACTCCACCTTCCCGCATTATCCCCATATCCCTTAATTCCCCCAAATCTTTCGACCTCCGTCTTTAATATACTCAACGACTGAGCAGCCACAGCTCTTTGGGGTAGAGAATTCCAAACCATTTGAGTGAAGAAGTTTCTCCTCATCTCAGTCCTAAATGGTCGACCCCTTATTCTGAGACTGTGACCCCTGGTTCTAGACTTCCCAGCCCGGGGGAAAACATTTTCTCAGCATTAATCCTGTCAAACCCCTTAAGAATTTGATATGTTTCGATGAGAACAGCTCTCATTCTTCTTAACTCTCGGGAATATAGGCCCAGTCTACTCCATCTCTCCTTCTAGGGCAATCCCCTCATCCCAGTCACCCGTCTGGTGAACCTTCGATGAACTTGAACTCTTGACACTCTCCCACATTACAATAGTGACTACACTCTAAAAGTACTTCATTGGCTGTAAAGCTCTGAGAAGTCCGGTGGTCATGCAAGGCGCTATAGAAATGGAAGTCTTTTCCCTTAAGGCAAGTATGTCTATCCTTGGGTAAGGAGACCAGAACTGTACATAGTACTCCAGGTGTGGCCTCACCAATGCCCTGTGTAATTGTAACAAGACTACTTTACTCGTGTACTCTAATCCCTTTTTTAACAAAGGCCAACATGCCATTTGTTTTCCCAATTACTTGCTGTACCTGCATGTTAACTTTCCGTGGTTCATGTGCAAGGAATCCCCGGTCCTTCTGAATACAAACATTCCCCAGTCTCTCGCCAGGCAACAAATATTCTGCTTTGGGTTTTTTCCCCTACCAAAGTGGATAAGTTCACACTGCCCCCCTCCCCCGCCAAAAAACCGCTTTGTGTTGACCTGCTGGTGTCAAGGCAGCTCAGTAGCGTAGACAGACATTGCACCAGGTGTACCTTTTGACAGCAACGCATTCTTCTCTGACAAGGTTAAGAGACTGAAAAGTAAAGGTTCAAGAACAGTCAACAGTCGATGAAAGCCTTGGGCCTGCACCTGAGTCCATGTTTGGAGAGTGTTTGCAGCTTAGTTACTTTCAGAACAATCGCCCCTTTCTGCCAGGGTTCGGACACTTGACTCTTAACACACAGATTGGCTGCTACTATTTTATTCTCGCCAGACACTCTCGTCATCAGCACCTTCCATTCATGGTCCAGCTTGTTCAAACATAGGGAGGCGATTACCATCCCTCCTTGGGCTAAAGAAACAGGCCTGTTTCCTCCCCCCCCCCACCCCCGTGAGATTAAGCAACACCTCGATTTCAAAATTCTCAGCCCTATTTTCAAATCCCTCCATGGCCCTCCACCTCCCTATCTCTTCCAGCCCCACAACACCTCGAGATGACTGCGCTCCTCTAATTCTGCCCTCCTTGAGCATCCCTGATTGTAATCGCTTCACCATCGGTGGCCGTGTCTTCTGTTGCCTAAGCCCCAAGTTTGACCAAGCTATTGGTCACCTGCGCTAATTTCTACTTAAAATGCTCGGTGTCAAATTTTTAGCGCATAATACCATTGTGAAGAGCTTCACTACGTTAAAGGCGCTATATAAATACAAGTTGTCGAGATGTTTGTAGGGTAATCTATCAGAAGTAGAATTTTTCTCGCATGCGATCCATAAGGCGTTGACCAGTGACTTTTAAAGAGCCGTATCCTACAGGGCTATGGACCGAGAACTGGAAGGTGGAATTAGACTGAGTGGCTCTTTTTCGACCGGCATGGACACGATGGGCCGAATGGCCTTCTGTGTGGTAATTTTTCTATGATGCACAGCTGAGCCCAGTCCTGCTCTTGTACGACTTCTGAATCAATGTGCATCCCACAGGGCGTCATTGAATGGTAATTAGGAGCAGAAACTCTGGCTGGTTCTTCGCCCCCTCATCCCCACTCCCACCTGAGGCCATTTGTATCATCCTGTGAGCAGCTTAACTCTGCGTAGACTGACTGGAACTGTGGTCCTTCCCAGCTACTGCATTCACCCACACAGTCACTAAGGGGTTAAGTGCACATCTTCCTTTCAGAAACAACGGCTATGCTACTGCCTACAGTCACTGGGATTCCCGCCGATGTGGGATCCACAAGTTAATAAAAGTAATTTTAATAACCGCAAACATGAACCTCCAATCTTACACGATTGACACATCTCAAGGTGCATGTGGTAAAGGCAAGTATTCAATGAGCCTTCCAGGTGTGGTAAAGGTAAGTATTTAAGACCTTCCAAGTGTGGTAAAGTAAGTATTCAATGACCTTCCAGGTGTGGTAAAGGTAAGTATTCAATGACCTTCCAGATGTGGTAAAGGTAAGTATTCAATGACCTTCCAGGTGTAATAAAGGTAAGTATTCAATGACCTTCCAGGTGTAATAAAGGTAAGTGTAATGTATTTGTTTCATGGGTTCTTTGCTTAAAATTCATAATGACACATTGATATTAAGAACTAGTTGGCTTGTTAGCAAAACTTTAACAATCACACTACACATTACCAGTTCATCCACCAGGTTCACAACCACCTGCCCCATCGTGAATCCCCCGAACCCAACTGGCTGGGGTTTTATTGAGTCTTGTGAACATGTCGTGACTGGCTAAGCCACTCCCAGCTTAACAAACCTGTGAGCACACTCGCAGGTGCATACACTATAGTAAGCACTCAATGACCTTCCAGGTGTGATAAAGGTAAGTCTGCAATGACCTTGTGGGTGTAAAGGTAAGCACTCAATGAAGGTTTGTTCTTTTAAATAATGGCGGTTTTAGTCGGGGATGAATTCAGGCTTGCAGTCATACATGGACATAAGCCACTGGAACTGTTCCGGCAGGTTATGAATTATCTGAATCCCTCGATCTAACTGCACCCTTGCAGTCCGCCCCTGCCGCTGTCCTTCATTTTATGTGCTATCTGTAATTCTAAAATATGTGTTGTTTCTCCCCACACTCCACTCATTTTCCAAGGCTTTGAGGGTAGAGGTGAGAAGAGATAGAGCAAGACATAACTGAGAACAGGTATCGAGGAGATGCAGAGAGAGAGAGAGAGAGAGCAAGCGAGAGAGAGAACCTGCTACCGAGGCGAGACTAGCGGGTGCCGAGGAGATGCCCGAATGGCAGGGAGCAAAGCCCGATGTAGACGAGTGAGCCTCAAAGCAATAGGCAGAGAGATGAGAAGAGGAATGAACAATGTAAAGGATGAGCAACTGCAAGATGAAGTAGGGTTATACAGGAAACCACGCACGGCACAGTGAGTTGAAATGCATTGAAATAATTGTCCGAAAGTCTTAGTTATTGACTTGTCCAGTTACCACTCCCGATACCCTCACCTGCAGCTGCTGAGTGTCACTGGGGTACAGTGATATTTTGGGGGGTTATTCCACCGTGGGGGGCATCGCAACCAAGCCCAAACCTTGGCCCACCCGACAGCCGCATCATCACCATCACAGGCAGACCCTCGGGGACAAGGATGACTTGCTTCCACACGAAAAATGAGTACTCATTTTAAACATTGGAAGATGCCTGTGGGTGGATTGTTTTAACCTGGGGTGGCCGTTGCACACCAGCCACCACACGGGGCTTGACAGAGCGAGGTCTAGGTCCAGTGGCAAGGGTTAACCAGGACGTCTGGAGACCTGCTCTGCTGCACGGACCCAGTGCGTGCACATATAGTAGGGAAGGGTTACATTGGTGATGATCAGCCATGATCTTATTGAATGGTGGTGCAGGCTCGAAGGGCCGAATGGCCTGCTCCTGCACCTATTCTCTTATGTTTCTATATCGCAGCGTGGGCTGGCCCGTGCTGCCCCTGGGCCCTCGCCTCTTCTGGATCCCGAACTCGCGCCTCTCCCGGGCCTCCGATCACGTCGCTCTGCAGTCAATCGCTGCTCCTTCGCATCACTCCTGTTCTACCTGCCCATTGCCACGCACCTGCATTCGCCAGCAAGGTGTGGGGGGTCAATGAATGGCGATCGGGACCGGAAATCTCGGTTGCTCTTATCCCCTGCCGAGCCCAGAAGCTTCAGAGTCAGCGGTGGTTTGCAAGTGCAGCCCCAAGCTAACTCGGCACAAACCAGGGGACAGACCTCGGCCCTAGCCCAGGGCAAACATGAACAGGTGTGGCTGTTTTTATTTTTTTGTTAAAAACCCAGGGTGATGCATATGTATAAAAGAGTGACCGTATCGAGAGATTTCGGAATTTCGATCCACTCACAGCGCACCCTAGTGGCACAGCCTGCAGCTGCAGCATTACCAAAAGCTGTTGACATAGGGAATTCCCATTCTAACTGATCACTTGGGCATTTTCTATGTTAAATCTCGAGATACAAGGAGGAGCAAAATTGAAAAAATAGGAAGTGAATTTTATGCTTATTATAACAGTCAATCTCCTGTGGCATCCACATCGGCTGAGATGATTGGACCAAGGTGCACAGAGGTAATCCATTGCGTTTTAAAGTCATGCATTGCATCCTTGTTTCTGTATACTTTCATTTTATATTATTTATAATTTTAAAAGTCAAAAGAAAGACTTGCATTTATATAGCTCCTGTCAGGACCACCAGACACCCCAAAGTGCCTTACAGCCGATGAAGGACTTTTGAAGTTGTTCCTGTTGTAATGTGGGAAACGCGGCAGTCAATTTGCGCGCACAGCAAGCTCCCACAAACAGTATAGTCAAACTGACCGGCTATGTTGAGTGAGGGATAAATATTGGCCCCAGGGGAGAAATCCCCCCCCCCCCCCAGCTCCTCTTCGAAATAGTGCCATGGGAATCGGAGAGCAGACGGGGCATCGGTTTAGCGTCTCATCCGAAAGACGGTCCCTCCGACAGCGCGGCGCTCCCTCAGCGCCGCCCCTCCCCCAGCGCGGCGCTCCCTCAGCGCGACCCCTCCGACAGTGCGGCGCTCCCTCAGCACCGCCCCTCCCTCAGCGCCGCCCCTCCCACAGCGCGGCGCTCCCTCAGCACCGCCCCTCCCTCAGCGCCGCCCCTCCCACAGCGCGGCGCTCCCTCAGCACCGCCCCTCCCACAGCGCCGCCCCTCCCACAGCGCGGCGCTCCCTCAGCACCGCCCCTCCCACAGCGCCGCCCCTCCCACAGCGCGGCGCTCCCTCAGCACCGCCCCTCTGACAGCACCGCCCCTCCCACAGCGCGGCGCTCCCTCAGCACCGCCCCTCCCACAGCGCGGCGCTCCCTCAGCACCGCCCCTCCCACAGTGCGGCGCTCCCTCAGCACCGCCCCTCCCACAGCGCGGCGCTCCCTCAGTACCGCCCCTCCCACAGCGCGGCGCTCCCTCAGTGCCACCCCTCCCACAGCGCGGCGCTCCCTCAGCACCGCCCCTCCCACAGCACCCTCCCACAGTGCCGCCCCTCCCACAGTGCGGCGCTCCCTCAGCACCGCCCCTCCCACAGTGCGGCGCTCCCTCAGTGCCACCCCTCCCACAGCGCGGCGCTCCCTCAGCACCGCCCCTCCCACAGCACCCTCCCACAGTGCCGCCCCTCCCACAGCGCGGCGCTCCCTCAGTGCCACCCCTCCGACAGCGTGGCGCTCCCACAGCGCGGCGCTCCCTCAGCACCGCCCCTCCCACAGCGCGGCGCTCCCTCAGCACCGCCCCTCCCACAGTGCAGCGCTCCCTCAGCACCGCCCCTCCCACAGCGCGGCGCTCCCTCAGCACCGCCCCTCCCACAGCGCGGCGCTCCCTCCTGATTGCGTCTCCTGACCCCCTGCTGGTGGGGCGTGTGTGGATGTGAAAGGGTCGGGTGTGGCTGAACGTGGCCCTCCGCCCCAGTTGCAGGAACCTGCAGCGTAAACACCCTGCGGCACAAGAGAGCGAGCGGTCTGCTCAATGTGTTTGACGCTCACGTTACCACTGACTGGCGAGTCTGTAACCAAGAGGACGTGGAATCATCGCAGTTTGCAGCAGGAGGCCATTCTGCCCTTGGTGTCCCTAAAATAATCGGGGAGGATGGGAAGCCAGGGGGTTGAGAAATGTTTTTGACGCAGCGAGGTGTTGTGATCGGCAACGCGCTGCCTGAAAGGGCGGTGGGAGCAGATTCAATCGTGACTTTAAAACCGGGAATTTGGTAAATACTTGAAGGGGAGAAATGTGCCGGGCTGTGGGGAAAGAGCGGGGGGGAGTGGGACTGATTGGATCGCTCTGTCACAGAGCCGGCACAGACCCAATGGCCTCCTGTGTAGTGCGCTTCTATAAATGACGTACAGAAAGCTGCCGCCAGTATAAAACTTAACTGAAAACCCCAAGCAACTACAAATAGCAAACACCAGCCAGTTATTTCAAGCTTGTAATCTAATCGTAGGGTTTGGGAGACTGAGTAACCACAAGTGTCATTATGGTTTTAAATGACCACCTTGATTAGACAGGCCGCCTGTAGTTAGTGATTGAAATTAACTCGGGCTTACAGACCGGGAGGGACTCCATTTCCCCCCCCGTCCCCCTCCAGTCTGTGCTGATTTGGCTCATCGCAGAAGAAACATAGAAACTAGGAGCAGGCCATTCAGCCCTTCGAGCCTGCACCGCCATTCAATATGATCATGGCTGATCATGCAACTTCAGTACCCCATTCCTGCTTTCTCTCCATACCCCTTGATCCCTTTAGCCGTAAGGGCCACATCTAACTCCCTTTTGAATATCTAACGAACTGGCCTCAACAACTTTCTGTAGTAGAGAATTCCACAGGTTCACAACTCTCTGAGTGAAGAAGTTTCTCCTCATCTCGGTCCTAAATGGCTTACCCCTTATCCTCAGACTGTGACCCCTGGTTCTGGACTTCCCCAACATTGGGAACGTTCTTCCTGCATCTAACCTGTCCAGTCCCGTCAGAATTTTATATGTTTCTATGAGATCCCCCTCTCATTCTTCTAAATTCCAGTGAATATAAGCCGAGTCGATCCAGTCTTTCTTCATATGTCAGTCCTGCCATCCCGGGAATCAGTCTGGTGAACCTTTGCTGCACTCCCTCAATAGCAAGAATGTCCTTCCTCAGATTAGGAGACCAAAACTGAACACAATATTCAAGATGTAGACTCACCAAGGCCCTGTACAACTGCAGTAAGACCTCCCTGCTCCTATACTCAAATCCTCTCGCTATGAAGGCCAACACACCATTTGCTGCCTGCTGTACCTGCATGCCAACTTTCAATGACTGATGTACCATGACACCCAGGTCTCGTTGCACCTCCCCTTTTCCTAATCTGTCACCATTCAGATAATATTCTGTCTTCCTGTTTTTGCCACCAAAGTAGATAACCTCACACTTATCCACATTACACTGCATCTGCCATGCATTTGCCCACTCACCTAACCTGTCCAAGTCACCCTGCAGCCTCTGAGCATCCTACTCACAGCTCACACTGCCACCCAGCTTAATGTCATCTGCAAACTTGGAGATATTACAGGGTAGCAGTTAAGATGCTATGATTTGCTTCGAGCCCATGCCGCTGGGGAAGACAAAGGAGAGGGAGGGGCGATAACCAGAGGTCACAGATTGACGGTAACTGGCAAAAGAACCAGAGGGGGAAATGGGGAGAATGTTTTTACGCAGTGAATTGTGATCGGAAACGCGCTGCCTGAAAGGGCGGTGGGAGCAGATTCAATAGTAACTTTCAAAAGAAAAGGACTTGCATTTCTATAGCGCCTTTCACGACCACCAGACATCCCGAAGCGCTTTACAGCCAATGAAGTACTTTTGGAGTGCAGTCGCTGCTGTAATGTAGGAAACGCAGCAGCCTATTTGCGCACAGCAAGATCCCACAGACAGCAACTGATTGGATCGCTCTGTCACAGAGCCGGCACAGGAACGATGGGCCGAATGGCTGCCTTCTGTGCGGTATGATTCTGCAATACCAGCTCCTCATCGCTATTCAGAGGCCCTTGCTGGAATGTTTGTGTCTGTGTCCATGGGAGAAATGAATCAGCTATTGCTGTCATATGGCCCGTAAAATCCTTTGCATTTTTAGATTAGATATTGCTAGACAATACACACATGTATATATATATATTCTCTCTCCGCTCCTCCCTCGTGATCTCTCGCCGCTCCGCCACCATCTCTTGTCACATCACGGCCGTGATCTCTCGCCGCTCCTCCGCCTCGATCACTCGCCCCACCTTTGCTACCGTGGCGAAGGTACGGCGAGTGTTTGTGGCGGAGGAGCGGAGAGAGATCATGGCGGAGGTGCGGCAAATGAGGATGCGGGGCATGGAAGAGGCGAGGGCCCAGGGGCAGCACGGGCCAGCCCACACTGCGACGTGTGTGCGCTAGGTCTGTGCAGCAGAGCTGGTCTCCAGTCGTCCTGGTTAACCCTTGCCACTGGACCAAGACCTCGCTCTGTCAAGCCCCGTGTGGTGGCTGGTGTACAACGGTCACCCCACGTTAAAAAAAATCCACGCACAGGCATCTTCCAGTTCAGGACTGGAACATCGGGTCCTCCATTGCAACACCTGTGAATGCATCCCTTTGGGTATGGAAGCAAGTCATCCTCGTTCGAGGGACTGCCTTTGCTGATGGTGACACCAGGCCATAGTCAGCACCTTCAGGGGAGGCGGAGGGGACCTGTACCCCAGTGAGAGTCAGCACCTTCAGGGGAGGGGACCTGTACCCCAGTGAGAGTCAGCACTTTCAGGGGAGGGGGGGACCAGTACCCCAGTGAGAGTCAGCACCTTCAGGGGAGGGGACCTGTACCCCAGTGAGAGTCAGCACCTTCAGAGGAGGGGACCTGTACTCCAGTGAGAGTCATCACCTTCAGGGGAGGGGACCCGTACCCCAGTGAGAGTCAGCACCTTCAGGGGAGGGGACCTGTACCCCAGTGAGAGTCAGCACCTTCAGGGGAGGGAACCTGTACCCCGGGGAGGGGACCTGTACCCCAGTGAGAGTCAGCACCTTCAGGGGAGGGAACCTGTACCCCGGGGAGGGGACCTGTACCCCAGTGAGAGTCAGCACCTTCAGGGGAGGGGACCTGTACCCCAGTGAGAGTCAGCACCTTTGGGAGCGGATGGACAGAAGACCGTGAGACACTAGCTCACCTGTAAGGGTTAATGTACGAGCAGAGATGTGTAATGAAAAGCATGTTTCCAGACTCTCTTATACAAGGTCTCCAGAAACTTCACATTTCCCTGCAGAATGGGAAGCTGGCGTGCGTTCAGTTTAAGAGTCCTTCTGCGCTCTCGCCCGGCCCCCGGAGGAAATTGCCACTGTAATAAAAGAGCGAGCTGGAATATTGTGCCCGTGAGACTGAGCGGGAATGCAGAATGTGGAAGAGCTGCTGGGAGTGACACACAAAGGGGCGGATTAATGAGAGGAGGTACGATAAATATCTTACTCCTCACCTTGCAGTGCTGGGCAGCTAGAGGTGAAACGTCTCCACCAACATCAGCTCTGGATTCTGTCTAGAAATCAATAGTCCCGCTGATCTCCGCCCAAATATATTTCTCAAAGCTCAGTCTACACATTCAAAAACACAGGCATTTCCCTCGCGTGGCTTTGTTTAAATATATATATTCATTTTTTAAATTCCATTTTGTTGGAATTAATTTTTGTGGCTTCGTATTTTGTCAAGATCTCACTAATGACTGATTTCCTTTTTCTCTTTATATTCCTGTGGGTGTTGCTGGCCAAGGCCGGCATTTATTGCCCGTCCCTAATTGCCCCTTGAGAAGCTGGTGGTGAGCCGCCGCCTTGAACCGCTGCAGTCCGTGTGGTGAAGGTGCTCCCACAGTGCTGTTAGGGGAGGGTATTGCTACAGCCCTGCAGACCGTGAGCTTGCTGTGGTACCCTCCTGTCTGGCTCAGAGACATGGACCATGTACAGTGGACACCTCAAGTCGCTGGAGAAATACCACCAACGAGGTCTTCACAAGATCCTGCAAATCCCCTGGGAGGACAGACGCACCAACGTTAGCGTCCTCGACCAGGCCAACATCCCCAGCATTGAAGCACTGACCACACTCGACCAGCTCCGCTGGGCAGGGCCACATTGTCCGCATGCCCCCGACACGAGACTCCCAAAGCAAGCGCTCTATTTGGAACTCCTTCACGACAAACGAGCCAAAGGTGGGCAGAGGAAACGTTACAAGGGACCACCCTCAAAGCCTCCCTGATAAAGTGTGACATCCCCCACCGACACCTGGGAGTCCCTGGCCAAAGACCAGTCCGCCCTCAGTGGAGGAAGTGCATCCGGGAGGGTGCTGAGCACCTCGAGTCTCGACGCCGAGAGCGTGCAGAAACCAAGCGCAGGCAGCGGAAGGAGCGTGCGGCAAACCAGTCCCACCCTCCCCTTCCCTCAACCACTGTCTGTCCCACCTGTGACAGGGGACTGTGGCTCCCGTATTGGACTGTTCAGCCACCCAAGGACTCATTGTAAGAGTGGAAGCAAGTCTTCCTCGATTCCGATGGACTGCCGACGATAGGGAGGGAGTTCCCGGATATTGATCCAGTGACGTTTTAGTTTCACCCACCCGGTTTTTCTAATATTTTTATGCCCCTTTATTACACGAGAAGTTTCTCTGTTAAAGAACGAAAGATTTGCATTCCTATAGCGCCTTTCACAACCTCAGGACGTCCCAAGGCGCTTTACAGCCAATGAAGCACTTTTTGAAGTGTAGTCACTGTTGTAATGTGGGAAACGCGGCAGCTCAATTTGCGCACAGCAAGCTCCCACACACAGCAATGAGATAAATGACCCAAGTAATGTTTTTAGTGACGTTGGTTGAGGGATAAATATCGGCACCGGGGAGAACTCCCTTTGGCTGCTCTTCGAAATAGACCTTTTGCACCCAACCGAGGGGGTAATAACGTCTGATCCGAGAGATGTTGACTTTTGGACCAGTTTGCCAGACTGCGACACGCGGTGCCACGAGCTGTCCGCTGCGCCTGTGGGCTCGCCCGCCTCGCGATATTGCCCCTACCCCCTTGAGACGTGAGGAACTCGGCCGGGTGGGGGTGGGGGCTTTCATTCGGCTGCGTAGTTGCTGGCGTGCGTCATGAGACATCCCGTCTACCACAGAGTGTCTCAGCCCGGCAGTGAGCGGGAGCCAAGTCAACAGGCAGGCAGCCCCGATGTCCAGTCTGCTGCAAGGATCCTGTGTAAATGACGGCTCGTTGATGTTAACATCACTTGCACATGCCGCTGGCCGTTTAATGCCTGCTCACATCCCCTCAATCATTCTGTCAAGTCTCACACTCTTTAAATTTTTCTTTTTTCAATTCTGCCGCCGCCCCCCCCAAGTAATTAAATAAAGGCGTTGGGTGATTTGTTTTGTAATTTAACATTTTTTCCAGGTTTGGGTTGGAGAGATTCTGACGTCCTCCTTTGAAGTTGATCCCGATTCTCTGGCTTCCCGTTTACTTGCACATTCTCGGGGTCGCGGCAAGGCCCGGCATTTATTGCCCATCCCAAGTTGCCCCTTGAGAAGGTGGTGGTGAGCCGCCTTCTTGAACCGCTGCAGTCCGTGTGGTGAAGGTGCTCCCACAGTGCTGTCAGGGAGGGAGTTCCAGGATTGTGACCCAGCGACGATGAAGGAACGGCCGATATATTCCCAAGTCAGGATGGTGTGTGACTGGAAGGGAACATGGAGGTGGTGGTGTTCCCATGCGCCTGCTTCCCTTGACCTTCTAGGCGGTAGAGGTCACGGGTTACATAGAAACATAGAAAAATAGGTGCAGGAGCAGGCCATTCGGCCCTTCGAGCCTGCACCGCCATTCAATAAGATCATGGCTGATCATTCCCCTCAGTACCCCATTCCTGCTTTCTCTCCATACCCCTTGATCCCTTTAGCCGTAAGGGCCGCATCTAACTCCCTTTTGAATATATCTAATGAACTGGCCTCAACAACTCTCTGTGGTAGAGAATTCCACAGGTTCACAATTCTCTGAGTGAAGAAGTTTCTCCTCATCTCGGTCCTAAATGGCTTGCCCCTTTTCCTTAGACTGTGAGCCCTGGTTCTGGACTTCCCCAACATCGGGAACATTCTTCCTGCATCTAACCTGTTCAGTCCCGTCAGAATTTTATGTGTTTCTAAGAGATCCCCTCTCATTCTTCTAAATTCCATTGAATACAAGCCTAGTCGATCCAGTCTTTCTTCATATGTCAGTCCTATCATCCCGGGAATGTCTGGTGAACCTTCGCTGCACACCCTCAATAGCAAGAATGTCCTTCCTCAGATTAGGAGACCAAAACTGAACACAATATTCCAGGTGTGGCCTCACCAAGGCCCTGTACAACTGCAGAAAGACCTCCCTGCTCCTATACTCAAATCCCCTCGCTATGGAGGCCAACATGCCATTTGCTTTCTTCACCGCCTGCTGTACCTGCATGCCCAACCTTCAATGACTGATGTACCGAGACACCCAGGTCTCGTTGCACCTCCCCCTGTCCAAGACAGGAATTGGTGTGTGTGCGTGACACGGAGGAGTTGACTTGGAGATGGCGATGTTCCTGTGCGCTCCGCTGCCCTGGTCCCTCTGGGTGGTGGAGGTGATGGGTTTGGGAGATGATAGCAAGATCACTGGATTTTATTGGGAACAGTTAAGAATCAATGGTGGGGAGGAGCAGGCACAATCAGTTACATTCTGCCAGTCACAGTTCTTCCAATCATTTTGTCATCGAGACAGAGGCGGCTATTGCTGAAGGGCTTCGGCAACGGCCCAGAACAGTCTTTCTAGATTTGAGGCGGGTTGGCTGTATAAGTATAAGTTGCTGTTAAGACGTTATGAAAGAATGAGTTGGTGGGTTTGGGGTGTCCTTGACTTCAAAACATTACAGGAAAGATGTGATTGCACTAGAGAGGGTGCAGAGAAGACTTACCAGCAGGGTAGTTATGCTTGAACTGTATAAAGCACTGGTTAAGCCACAGCTGGAGTACTGCGTGCAGTTCTGGTCACCACATTACAGGAAAGATGTGATTGCACTGGAGAGGGTGCAGAGGAGATTTACCAGGATGTTGCACTCGAGAGGGTACAGAGGAGATTTACCAGGATGTTGCACGAGAGAGGGTACAGAGGAGATTTACCAGGATGTTGCACTGGAGAGGGTACAGAGGAGATTTACCAGGATGTGATTGCACTGGAGAGGATGCAGAGGAGATTTACCAGGATGTGATCGCACGAGAGAGGGTACAGAGGAGATTTACCAGGATGTTGCACTAGAGAGGGTACAGAGGAGATTTACCAGGATGTTGCACTGGAGAGGGTACAGAGGAGATTTACCAGGATGTTGCCAGGACTGGAGAATTTTAGCGATGAGGAAAGATTGGATCGGCTGGGGGTTGTTTTCTTTGGAACAGAGGAGGCTGAGGGGAGACCTGATTGAGATGTATAAAATTATGAGGGGCCTGGATAGGAAGGACCCATTTCCCTTTGCAGAGGGGTCAATCGGGGGCATAAATTGAAAGTCATTGGTAGGAGGTTTAGAGGGGATTTGAGGGGAAATGTCTGCACCCAGAGGGTGGTGGGGGTCTGGGGAGGAACTCACTGCCTGAAAGGGTGGTAGAGGCAGAAACCCTCACCACATTTGGATGTTCGCCTGAAGTGCCGTAACCCATAGGGCTACGGACCGAGAGCGGGAAAGTGGGATTAGGCCGGGTGGCTCTTTGTCGGCCGGCGCGGACACGATGGGCCGAAATGGCCTCCTCCCGCGCTGCAAATATCTATGTTTCTAGATCGCTGAAGGGCTTCGGCTGACTGGGTCATTGACTACATTTATGGTGGAGATGGACAGATTTTTGAATGATCGGGGAGTCTAGGGTTATGGGGAATGGGCGGGCGTGGAAGTGGAGCTGAGTCCACGATCAAATCAGCCATGATCTCATTGAATGGCGGAGCAGGCTCGAGGGGCCGAATGGCCGACTCCTGCTCCTAATTCTTATGTTATGTTTGGTGACAGTCCTTCTAGATTTGAGGCAGGTTGGCTGTAAAAATGCAAATTGCTGTTCAGGGCGCTGTGAAAAGAATGAGTTGGAGTTGTGAGGAAGAGTTCTTGACTTCAACACGAGAAAGGGTTTGCTCAACAAAGCAGTGTGCGAGCTGTTGAAAGAGTTAATTAAGGGAGCGTGTGAGCGGAGTGATTTATCGGGCTGTTGACAGAGCCCAGGAACGATGCTGTCTGCTTTATGTCAAGCCTCACATCAGACAAGCATCCTTTTCATTTCCCTCCCCTGTGACTTTGGCAAGGGGAAGAGGAATGGCTTTTTTTTTCCTGTTGAAGCTTTTGCTTCAGAATCAAAGCAAGTGGTTTTCGAACAGTCAGCTGCACTGATGTAGTTTGCACAGTGCAAGCTTTTAATCAGGCTCACTCGATATGTGGCATTGAAAACCAGATCTTGAGAGTTTCTGAACCAGTCGGATAATACCAGTAACCCGGCAGGCTGCTGTTCCGCCCCCGACTGCTCGTTGCTTCTCCCCCGAAACATCTCCTTCGGCAGTCCCTCGGAGGCGAGGATGACTTGCTTCCACACTAAAATATGAGTAAGAAATAGGAGCAGGAGTCGGCCCCTCGAGTCTGCTCCGCCATTCAATAAGATCATGGCTGATCTGATCATGGACTCAGCTCCACTTGCCCGCCCGCTCCCCATAACCCTCGACTCCCTTATCGCTCAAAAATCTCTCTGTCTCCGCCTTAAGTATGTTCAATGACCCGGCCTCCCCAGCTCTCTGGGGCAGAGAATTCCACGGATTTACAGCCCTCAGAGAGAAGACATTCCTCCTCATCTCGGTTTTAAATGGGCGGCCCCTTATTCTGAGACTATGCGGAGCAGGCTCAAGGGGCCACATGGCTGACTCCTGCTCCTATTTCTTACTCATTTTTAGCGTGGAAGCAAGTCATCCTCGCCTCCGAGGGACTGCCGAAGGAGAGGAGATGTTTCGGGGGAGAAGCAACGAGCAGTCGGGGGCGGAACAGCTGCCTGCCGGGTTACTGGTATTGTCCGACTGATTCAAAAACTCAAAAGAGCTGGTTTTCACTCAGAACCTGTGGAATTCTCCACCGCAGAGAGTTGTTGAGGCCAGTTCATTAGATATATTCAAGAGGGAGTTAGATGTGGCCCTTTCGGTTAAAGAGATCAAGGGTTATGGAGAGAAAGCAGGAAAGGGGTACTGAGGTGAATGATCAGCCATGATCTTATTGAATGGTGGTGCAGGCTCGAAGGGCCGAATGGCCTCCTCCTGCACCTATTTTCTATTGTTTCTGTGCCCCCTAGTTTTAGTTTCCCCTATGAGTGGAAACATCCTCTCTGCAGCCACCTTGTCGAGCCCCCTCATTATCTTATATGTTTCAATAAGATCACCTCTCATTCTTCTGAACTCCAATGTGTATAGGCCCAACCTTTCTTCATAAGTCAACCCCCTCATCTCCGGAATCAACCGCGTGATTCAACTGAACAGCCTCCAATGCAAGTATATCCCTCCTTAAATACGGAGACCAAAACTGCACGCAGTACTCCAGGTGTGGCCTCACCAATACCCTGTATAACTGTAGCAGGACTTCCCTGCTTTTATACTCCATCCCCCTTGCAATAAGGCCAACATTCCATTGGCCTTCCTGATCACTTGCTGCACCTGGATACTAACTTTGTGTTTCATGCACAAGGACCCCCAGGTCCCGCTGTACTGCGGCACTTTGCAATTTGTTTCCATTTAAATTATAATTTGCTTTTCTATTTTTTTTTCTGCCAAAGTGGATAACCTCACGTTTTCGCACGTTATACTCCATCTGCCAAATTGGTTCCGAGTTCTCAGGTGACTGATGATACCGAGGAGGCATTCAAGGAAGAAATCCGGAGGGTTCGGGCCAAATATGTGCCCTTAAAGAAAAAGGGTGGCACGAACAAACCTAGAGCCCCCTGGATGTCTCGGCACATACAGGGTGGGATAAAGAAAAACAGGGAAGCTTGTGACCGATACCGAGGGCGAAATACCGCAGAATCTCTCGGGAGTGTAGAAAGTGCAGCGGTGAAATTAAAAGGCATATTAGGAAAGCAAAGAGAGAGCATGAAACATTCTTGGCAAGTAAAACAAGGAAAACCCAAAGATGTTTTATAAATACATTAAGAGCAAGAGGACAACTAAAGAAAGGGTAGAGCCTATTAGAGACCGTGAGGGTAATCTGTGTGTGGAGGCAGAAGATGTAGGTGTAGTTCTTGTAAAGTCCTTACTCTACAGCATGAAACCACACGAGGCACATTCTGGGGACAAGGTCACTCTGTGACCTTAACTCTTTATTCCAGGACTCCAAAGACGATGACCCTGTGTGGGACCTCCCTTTATATACCTGTGTGATCAGGTAAGGAGTGTCTCCCACAAGTTCACCCCTTGTGGTCAAGGTGTGCATCTAGGTTGAGTGTATACAGTAATACAGTGGTGTTACATTGTGGTTACAAACATGACCGTTCTTAATTAATACTTTGCGCCTGTTTTCACAAAAGAGAGGGGCGATGCAGACACTGCCACCAAGGAGGAGTGTGAAATATTAGATGAAATAAACATAGTGAGAGAGGAGGTATGAAGGGGTTTAGCAACTTTGAAAGTGGATAAGCCCCCAGGCCCGGATGAAATACATCCCAGGCTGTTAAGCGAAGCAAAAGAGGAAATGGCAGAGGCTCTGATCATCATTTTCCAATCCTCTCTGGCTTCAGGTGGTGGTGCCAGAGGACTGGAGGACTGCGAATGTGATACCTTTGTTTAAGAAGGGAGAAAGGGCTAGACTGAGTAATTATAGGCCAGTCTGCCTAACCTCTGTGGTGGGAAAATTATTGGAAAAAATCCTGAGGGACAGGATAAATCTATATTTAGAAAGACACTGATTAATCAGGGAGTCAGAACGGATTTGTTAAGGGAAGGTCATGTCTGACTAACTCATTTGAAGGAAGTGACCAGGAGGGTCGATGAGGGCAGTGTGTACGATGTAGTGTATATGGATTTTAGCAAGGCTTTTGATAAGGTCCCACATGGCAGACTGGTCACAAAAGTAAAAGCCCATGGCCAGGGCAAAGTGGCAAGTTGGATCCAAAATTGGCTCAGAGGCAGGAAGCAAAGGGTAATGGTCGATGGGTGTTCTTGTGACTGGAAGGATGTTTCCAGTGGGGTTCCACAGGGCTCAGTGCTGGATCCCTTGCTTTTTGTGGTATACATCAATGATCTAGACTTGAATGTTGGGGGTATGATTAAAAAGTTTGCAGATGACACTAAAATAGGCCGTGTGGTTGATAATGAAGAAAGCTGTGGACTGCAGGAAGATATCAATGTACTGGTCAGAGCAGTGGCAAATGGAATTCAATCTGGAGAAGTATAAGGTGATGCATTTGTGGAGGTCTAACAAGGCAAGAGAATACACATTAAATGATAGGACATTGAGAAATGTAGAGGAACAAAAGGACCTTGGAGTGCAGGTCCACAGATCCCTGAAGGTAGCAGGCCAGGTAGATAAGGTGATTAAGAAGGCATACGGAATACTTGCCTTTATTAGCCGAGGCATGGAATACAAGAGCAGGGGAGTTATGCTTGAACTGTATAAAACACTGGTTAGGCCACAGCTGGAGTACTGCGTGCAGTTCTGCTGAGGGAGCGCCGCACTGTCGGAGGGGCAGTACTGAGGGAGCACCACACTGTCGGAGAGGCGGTACTGAGGGAGCACCGCACTGTCGGAGGGGCGGTACTGAGGGAGTGCCGCACTGTCGGAGGGGCGGTACTGAGGGAGTGCCGCACTGTCGGAGGGGCGGTACTGAGGGAGCGCCACACTGTCGGAGGGGCGGTACTGAGGGAGCGCCGCACTGTCGGAGGGGCGGTACTGAGGGAGTGCCGCACTGTCGGAGGGGCAGTACTGAGGGAGCGCCGCACTGTCGGAGGGGCAGTACTGAGGGAGCGCCGCACTGTCGGAGGGGCAGTACTGAGGGAGCACCGCACTGTCGGAGGGGCGGTACTGAGGGAGCGCCGCACTGTCGGAGGGGCGGTACTGAGGAAGCGCAGCACTGTCGGAGGGGCAGTACTGAGGGAGCGCCGCACTGTCGGAGGGGCTGTACTGAGGGAGCGCCGCACTGTCGGAGGGGCGGTACTGAGGGAGCGCCGCACTGTCGGAGGGGCAGTACTGAGGGAGCACCGCACTGTCGGAGGGGCAGTACTGAGGGAGCGCCGCACTGTCGGAGGGGCGGTACTGAGGGAGCGCCGCACTGTCGGAGGGGCGGTACTGAGGGAGCGCAGCACTGTCGGAGGGGCGGTACTGAGGGAGCGCCGCACTGTCGGAGGGGCAGTACTGAGGGAGCGCCGCACTGTCGGAGGGGCGGTACTGAGGGAGCGCCGCACTGTCGGAGGGGCGGTACTGAGGGAGCGCCGCACTGTCGGAGGGGCGGTACTGAGGGAGCACCGCACTGTCGGAGGGGCGGTACTGAGGGAGCGCCGCACTGTCGGAGGGGCAGTACTGAGGGAGCACCGCACTGTCGGAGGGAGGGTACTGAGGGAGCACCGCACTGTCGGAGGGGCGGTACTGAGGGAGCACCGCACTGTCGGAGGGGCGGTACTGAGGGAGCGCCGCACTGTCGGAGGGGCGGTACTGAGGGAGCGCCGCACTGTCTGAGGGGCGGTACTGAGGGAGCGCCGCACTGTCGGAGGGGCGGTACTGAGGGAGCGCCGCACTGTCGGAGGGGCGGTACTGAGGGAGCGCCGCACTGTCGGAGGGGCGGTACTGAGGGAGCGCCGCACTGTCAGAGGGGCAGTACTGAGGGAGTGCCATGCTGTCGGAGGGGCAGTACTGAGGGAGTGCCACCCTGTCAGAGGGGCAGTACTGAGGGAGTGCCATGCTGTCGGAGGGGCAGTACTGAGGGAGTGCCGCCCTGTCAGAGGGGCAGTACTGAGGGAGTGCCATGCTGTCGGAGGGGCAGTACTGAGGGAGTGCCGCCCTGTCAGAGGGGCAGTACTGAGGGAGTGCCGCCCTGTCAGAGGGGCGGTACTGAGGGAGCACCGCACTGTCGGAGGGGCTGTCTTTCAGATGAGACGTTAAACCGAGGCCCCGTCTGCCCTCTCGGGTGGATGTAATCGATCCCACGGCCACTATTGGAAGAAGAGCAGGGGGAGTTCTCCTCGGTGTCGTGGGGCCAATATTTATCCCTCAACCAACACCTTAAAAACAGACGATCCGGGTCATTACCACGTTGCTGTGTGTGGGAGCTTGCTGTGCGCAAATTGACTGCTGCGTTTCCCACATTACAACAGTGACCGCACTTCGCAAAGTGGCTGTGAAGTGATTTGGGACGTCCCGAGATGGGGAAAGGTGCTACAGAAAAACGCGAGTCTTTTGCCCTGGGAGGCCAGGGGTCGGGAGGCCAGCAGTGATGGCGAGCAGATAACGTGCTCCCTCCGCAGATCGGTGACTACCTGATGCAGGGCACAGCGCTCCGGCGAGCGACTGACAGCCAGCGGGACGAGCGCGCAGTCCCAGGAATAAGCAGTTGTGAACAGAGGAGCGGGAGGGAGTTACCAAAGTTAGTTGGATTTAATCATAAAGAGTTATTACGCCAACGCTGCACTTTCAAACCTCTCGTTAAAAAGTCGCTGCTGTAAAGATCACAGTGGCCTGCCATTTCTGCTGCGATCTTTGATGTTCCTGATCTGTTCTAATAACCACTGCACCAGCAGTTTTTTGCAGGCCAGCACTAGAGTGCATGTCCTCCCACTCTATCCTTCCCTACTGAGCAACACCGGGGCTTTGAAACATGATTTATTCCAACTTTTTCTTTACGTTTAAGAGCCTCCCGAGTACTTGAAACCTTGACGAGCACTTTTCTGAATGATTTACTTTGGGGGGTGGGGGGTGGGAACGGAGGACAGGGTTGAGTAGGTTTGGTTACAGATGGAACGAGACCCGCAGGACGCACTGCGAGTGCCAGTGTTCGCTTTAACGAGCTCTCGACGTTGCTGCGTCACTCCAATATCTGCGAGACCACCGGCAGGCCGGGGCCATTGGAGGGAGCAGCGTGCGGTGGCCCAGCCTGGAAATCGGGGCGGTCCCGGCCTGCGAGACCACCGGCAGGCCGGGGCCAGTGGAGGGAGCAGCGTGCAGCAGTATACCACGGCAGGGGAGCAGCGCGTGCTGCCACAGGAGGGTGACGGCTGACTGCAGCGCGAGCAGGTACAGCAGGAGCAGTGAGGTCGGGGCGAAGGAGCGGAGAGAGTTCGCGGAGCGATGTGATCGGGGCTCGGGAGAGGCGAGGGCCCAGGGGGCAGCACGGGCCCAGCCCACACACTGTGCGATATGTGGGCGCACTGGGTCCGTGCAGCAGAGCTGGTCTCCAGTCGTCCTGGTTAACCCTTGCCCCTGGACCAAGACCTCGCTCTGTCAAGCCCCGTGTGGTGGCTGGTGTGCAACGGTCACCCCACGTTAAAACAACCCACCCACAGGCATCTTCCCACCCTTCAGGATGTAGTTCGGGATCTGGAATATTACATCCTTCATTGAAACACCTGTGAACTCATCCCTTTTCGGCGTGGAAGCAAGTCATCCTCGTTACGAGGGACTGCCTATGATGATGAGGCTCCGACGTATCTGGATCGGAGCCGCACTCCAGGAGTTGGGGACAGAGGGCTGCAAACTACAGCCTTGCCAGGCGCCTACGATGTGCGCACGCACCCAAAGAGGCCTCACGGATACCGATTCTCGGCGCGCAATGCACATGCGCGTGCTTTTGAGATCAAAGCTGTCCTTTGACAGATCGCGCGCGTCTCCGCAGGGGGAGGGCGTCCACGGGGCAGAGAAGTTTGGGCTGCCTGCCCAACTCTCACCCAGCGAATGTCCGCCAAACTTCCACACGGTAAAATGGGTCACAGTTTCAGAATAAGCCAGTGAAGAAGGCAAATGGTATGTTGGCCTTCATAGCGAGGGGATTTGAGTATAGGAGCAGGGCGGTCTTACTGCAGTTGTACAGGGCCTTGGTGAGGCCTCACCTGGAATATTGTGTTCAGTTTTGGTCTCCTAATCTGAGGAAGAATGTTCTTGCTATTGAGGGAGTGCAGCGAAGGTTCACCAGACTGATTCCCGGGATGGCTGGGCTGTCATATGAGGACTGACTGGATCAACTGGGCCTTTATTCACTGGTGTTTAGAAGAATGAGAGGGGATCTCATAGAAACATATAAAATTCTGACGGGACTGGACAGGTTAGATGCGGGAAGAATGTTCCCGATGTTGGGGAAGTCCAGAACCAGGGGATATAGTCTTAGGATAAGGGGTAGGCCATTTAGGACTGAGATGAGGAGAAACTTCTTCACTCAGAGAGTTGTTAACCTGTGGAATTCCCTGCCGCAGAGAGTTGTTGAGGCCAGTTCACTGCATATATTCAAGAGGGCGTTAGATATGGCTCTTACGGTTAAGGGGATCAAGGGGCATGGAGAGAAAGCAGGAAAGGGGTACTGAAGGAATGAACAGCCATGATCTTATTGAATGGTGGTGCAGGCTCGAAGGGCCGAATGGCCTGCTCCTGCACCTATTTTTCTATGTTTCTAAGGGGTCGCCCATTTAAGATGTAGACGAGGAGGAATTTCTTCTGAGGGTTGTAAATCTGTGGAATTCTCTGAGAGCTGTGGAGGCTGGGTCAATGAATATATTTAAGGTGGAGATCGACAGATTTTTGAGCGATAAGGGAGTGAAGGGTTATGGGGAGCGGGGGGGGGGGAAGTGGAGCTGAGTCCATGATCGGATCAGCCATGATCTTATTGAATGGCGGAGCAGGCTCGAGGGGCCGAATGGCCGGCTCCTGCTCCTAGTTCTTACCTGCTTTTACCAGTGTAAGAATTTTAAAACATTACAATTAATTTCTATCATTTTTATATTAAAAAACCCTGTCTATTTAAGGTAAGTTTATTTTTAGCCCTATTAAAACACATGAAAACTTTTTTTCCCCCTAAAACATTCAGTTTCCATTCATTTTAAATATGTGCGATGTTTATTGTGCTGTTTCTTGTGTTGGGGGAGTATTCTCATTGATAGTAATGGGCGCTTGCACAAAAGGAGTTCCCATTACAATGAATGAGACGAAGAACATAAGGATTAGAAGCAGGAGTCGGCCATTCGGCCCCTCGAGCCTGCTCCGCCAATCAGTGAGATCGCGGCTGATCTGAAATGCTGCGTTGTGATTGGTGGCCCAGGGCCATGTGATCGCAGGATACGCATACGACCCTGGAAGAGGTGTTCCCGTGCACTGGACACTGGACTGTGCAACTAGGCCTCCGGCCGCAATCCTATGTTCCTCCGGGACCACCCGGTATTTTCGTTCATTAAAATCGGGCTGGGGACGTTCGTCCACTGGAATCCTCCGACCACAATGACCCCCCCCCCCGGCTCCCCACCCCATCATCTGAAGCGTCAGCCAAGTGTGGGGAGCGCTGCGTTGTCGGAGGTGGGGGCCATGCTGACCCTGGTGCCGTCTTTCGGACGAGACATTAGATCGAGGGCCCCGTCTGCCCTCTCGGGTGGATGTAAAAGATCCCGGGGCCACTATTGGAAGAAGAGCAGGGGGGAGTTCTCCCCGGTGTCCTGGGGCCAATAATTATCCCTCGACCAACATCACTTTTTAAAAAAAAACACATGATCTGGGTCATTATCACATCGCTGTTTGTGGGAGCTTGCTGTGCGCAAATTGAGCTGCCGCGTTTCCCACAATGCAACAGTGAGCACACTCCAAAACAATAATTCATTGGCCGTAAAGCGCTTTGGGACGTCGGGTGATCGTGAAAGGCGCTATATAAATGCAAGTCTTTTACATCGAAGGTACATGCCACAGATGCAGCCTCCTGATTCGCCTGTTCCTGAATGCTTTGAGGGCCATCTATTGATGTTAACAGTCATAGTTGTTACTTTGAAGGTGCATGTACTTGCCTCAAATAAGACTACCTGGCCGCACTGTTCTTAAATCCTCTCAGATTTGGTTTTCAACCACCTGAAATGAGCTTCCGGCCACATACCCGCAACACAGCTAAGACCGCCTGTTTCCCGCTCCGTAACATCGCCTGTCTCCGCCCCCTGCCTCCGCTCATCCGCTGCTGAAACCCTCATCCGTGCCTTTGTAACATCCAGACTTGACTATTCCAACACACTCCTGGCTGGCCTCCCACATTCTACCCGACGTAAACTAGAGGTGATCCAAAACTCGGCTGCCCCCGTGTCCTAACTCGCACCCAGTCCCGTTCACCCATCACCCCCTGTGCTCACTGCCCCCGTGTCCTAACCCGCACCGAGTCCCACTCACCCATCACCCCCTGTGCTCGCTGCCCCCGTGTCCTAACTCGCACCGAGTCCCACTCACCCATCACCCCCTGTGCTCACTGCCCCCGTGTCCTAACTCGCACCCAATCCCACTCACCCATCACCCCCTGTGCTCACTGCCCCCGTGTCCTAACCCGCACCGAGTCCCACTCACCCATCACCCTCTGTGCTCACTGCCCCCGTGTCCTAACTCACACCGAGTCCCACTCACCCATCACCCCCTGTGCTCACTGCCCCGTGTCCTAACTCGCACCGAGTCCCGCTCACCCATCACCCCCTGTGCTCACTGCCCCGTGTCCTAACTCTCACCGAGTCCCGCTCACCCATCACCCCCTGTGCTCGCTGACCCCGTGTCCTAACTCTCACCGAGTCCCGCTCACCCATCACCCACTGTGCTCACTGCCCCGTGTCCTAACTCGCACCGAGTCCCGCTCACCCATCACCCCCTGTGCTCACTGACCCGTGTCCTAACTCACACCGAGTCCGTCACCCATCACCCCCTGTGCTCACTGACCCGTGTCCTAACTCTCACCGAGTCCCGCTCACCCATCACCCACTGTGTTCACTGCCCCGTGTCCTAACTCGCACCGAGTCCCGCTCACCCATCACCCCCTGTGCTCACTGACCCGTGTCCTAACTCACACCGAGTCCCAGTCACCCATCACCCCCTGTGCTCACTGACCCGTGTCCTAACTCACACCGAGTCCCAGTCACCCATCACCCCCTGTGCTCACTGCCCCGTGTCCTAACTCTCACCGAGTCCCGTTCACCCATCACCCCCTGTGCTCGCTGCCCCCATGTCCTAACTCTCACCGAGTCCCGCTCACCCATCACCCCCTGTGCTCGCTGACCTACATTGGCTCCGGGTTAAGCAACGCTTCAGTTTCAAAATTTTTGTCCTTATTTTCAAATCCCTCCAGCCCCTACACCCCTCCATATCTCTGTAACCCCCTCCAGCCCCTACACCCCCCCCAGCTCTCGAACCTCCTCCAGCCCCACACCTCCATATCTCTGTAACCTCCTCCAGCCCCCTACACCCCTCCCTATCTCTGTAACCTCCTCCAGCCCCCTACACCCTTCCCTATCTCTGTAACCTCCTCCAGCCCCCTACACCCCTCCCTATCTCTGTAACCTCCTCCAGCCCCCTACACCCCTCCCTATCTCTGTAACCTCCTCCAGCCCCCTACACCCCTCCCTATCTCTGTAACCTCCTCCAGCCCCACAACCCTCCGAGATGTCTGCGCTCCTCTAATTCTGCCCTCTTGACCATCCCTGATTATAATCGCTCCACCATCGGTGGCCGTGCCTTCAGCTGCCTGGGCCTCAAGCTCTGGAACTCCCTCCCTGAACCTCTCCGCCTCTCTCTCCTCCTTCAAGACGCTCTTTTAAAAACCTCCCTCTTTGACCCAGCTCTTGGCCACCTGCGCTAATTTCTACTTGCGCGTCAGATATTTATCTCCTAACCCTCCCGTGAAGCGTTTGGGACGTTGAAGGCGCTATATAAATGTAAGTTGTGGCTCCGGAGCGCACTGGGTGAGGGAGCAGGAGACCCTCACGGATCGATTTCTCCCCCTTCCCGGCCCTCGAAAGGGGCGAGTGCATTTACCACGGTGGACTGCATTTTTAAGCAGAGTGGCATTTTTCAGGCACCCCCCCAAAAAAAAAGCTGCTTTCCTATTGTGTGAGAATCTGCTGCGATTCTCCCTGCAGCCCCCCACCCCGCTAGAGCGGCTGGCCGTGTACCCAGGAGGCTCCCCACGTCCCCCCCCGCTGGGTGTTGAAGCAGCGATTCCACATTAAGGCACCGGCTGTGGTGCAATGGGAATAAGATGTAACCGCGCTGATGGACTGATGTCGGCCAGCGCTGATGGGAGAAAGTCACTAGTGCACCCTGGAGTGCAGTTAGCGCGTGAATAATGTCCCACAGCCTGTCAGCCTTAGAGAAACAGCAGGTTCCAGTGATGAGAAAGCAAATCGATGGTCCAATTCAGGCAGGCAAGTCATTTAACTCGTTGGAGACTTTGCTGGGCTGTTTCATAAAATCCGATCAGTTTCAGGACGAGAAGGAGGCCCATCGTGCCTAAACTCAAACTCACGCTTTCCGCAGACCATACCATTCCAATTCCACCTCCTTGCTCCATCCCTCTACCCTTCAATATTCTTCATATTTATCTCAGTCCCCATCAAATGTAATTAACTCGAACAATCTGTCCTGCTGCATTCTCCGATCGCATCATGCCTGAAATTATTTTTGACCTTCCCTTTTATGTTGCCACTTCTAATCCTGATTCATACCCCTCGTTACTGACTGGCCAACCGCTGGAAAAACTTGTTCACCATTCACCCTCTTGGGGCCCGTTCACAGTCTTGGACCACTGTGTGGCTCAGACTGAGTCACAGGGTCGTGGGTTCGTGTCTCGCTGTAGGGGGGACTCGAGCACAAAATCTAGGCCGTCACTCCCAGGGCAGTGCAGAGGGAGCGCCGTACTGCGCTGTTGGAGGGGCGGTGCTGAGGGAGTGCCGTACTGCGCTGTCGGAGGGGCGGTACTGAGGGAGCGCCGGACTGCGCTGTCGGAGGGGCGGTACTGAGGGAGCACCGTACTGCGCTGTCGGAGGGGCAGTACTGAGGGAGCACCGTACTGCGCTGTCGGAGGGGCGGTGCTGAGGGAGCGTCGTACTGCGCTGTCGGAGGGGCGGTACTGAGGGAGCGCCGCACTGCGCTGTCGGAGGGGCTGTACTGAGGGAGCGCCGTACTGCGCTGTCGGAGGGGCGGTACTGAGGGAACGCCGTACTGCGCTGTCGGAGGGGCAGTACTGAGGGAGCGCCGCACTGTCGGAGGGGCGGTACTGAGGGAGCGCCGCACTGTCGGAGGGGCAGTACTGAGGGAGCGCCGTACTGCGCTGTCGGAGGGGCAGTAGTGAGGGAGCACCGGACTGTCGGAGGGGCAGTACTGAGGGAGTGCCGCACTGTCGGAGGGGCAGTACTGAGGGAGTGCCGCACTGTCGGAGGGGCCGTATTGAGGGAGCGCCGCACTGTCGGAGGGGCCGTATTGAGGGAGCGCCGCACTGTCGGAGGGGCCGTATTGAGGGAGCGCCGCACTGTCGGAGGGGCAGTACTGAGGGAGCGTCGCACTGTCGGAGGGGCAGTACTGAGGGAGTGCCGCACTGTCGGAGGGGCAGTACTGAGGGAGTGCCGCACTGTCGGAGGGGCGGTACTGAGGGAGCGCCGCACTGTCGGAGGGGCAGTACTGAGGGAGCGCCGTACTGCGCTGTCGGAGGGGCAGTAGTGAGGGAGTGCCGTACTGCGCTGTCGGAGGGGCAGTACTGAGGGAGCGCCGCACTGTCGGAGGGGCCGTATTGAGGGAGCGCCGCACTGTCGGAGGGGCCGTATTGAGGGAGTGCCGCACTGTCGGAGGGGCAGTGCAGAGGGAGCGCCGTACTGCGCTGTCGGAGGGGCGGTACTGAGGGAGCGCCGTACTACGCTGTCGGAGGGGCGGTACTGAGGGAGCGCCGTACTGCGCTGTCGGAGGGGCAGTGCAGAGGGAGCGCCGCACTGCGCTGTCGGAGGGGCGGTACTGAGGGAGCGCCGCACTGTCGGAGGGGCAGTACTGAGGGAGCGTCGCACTGTCGGAGGGGCAGTGCTGAGGGAGCGCCGCACTGTCGGAGGGGCAGTACTGAGGGAGCGCCGCACTGCGCTGTCGGAGGGGCAGTGCTGAGGGAGCACTGTCGGAGGGGCAGTACTGAGGGAGCGCCGCACTGTCGGAGGGGCAGTACTGAGGGAGCGTCGCACTGTCGGAGGGGCAGTGCTGAGGGAGCACCGCACTGTCGGAGGGGCAGTGCTGAGGGAGCGTCGCACTGTCGGAGGGGCAGTGCTGAGGGAGCACCGCACTGTCGGAGGGGCAGTGCTGAGGGAGCACCGCACTGTCGGAGTGGCAGTGTTGAGGGAGCGCCGCACTGTCGGAGGGGAGGTACTGAGGGAGCGCCGCACTGTCGGAGGGGAGGTACTGAGGGAGCGCCGCACTGTCGGAGGGGAGGTACTGAGGGAGCGCCGCACTGTCGGAGGGGAGGTACTGAGGGAGCACAGCACTGTCGGAGGGGCAGTACTGAGGGAGCGCCGCACTGTCGGAGGGGAGGTACTGAGGGAGCACAGCACTGTCGGAGGGGCGGTGCTGAGGGAGCACCGCACTGTCGGAGGGGCGGTGCTGAGGGAGCGCCGCACTGTCGGAGGGGCGGTGCTGAGGGAGCACAGCACTGTCGGAGGGGCAGTGCTGAGGGAGCGCCGCACTGTCGGAGGGGCCGTCTTTCCGAAGAGACGTTCGATCGATGCCGTAAATGAACCCCGGGTGATGGAGGTGAGCTGCGGACATCAGCCCTCGTCTCTAGTCCACGGGCTGGGTGTCTGCAGAGTGTGGTTTTGGGGAAAAGTGGTGCTGTCGGGGGCTTTAAACCCAGGCCGATAAATCCCCAGGGCCTGATGGACTGCATCCCAGAGTACTTAAGGAGGTGGCCTTGGAAATAGTGGATGCATTGACAGTCATTTTCCAACATTCCATTGACTCTGGATCAGTTCCTATTGAGTGGAGGGTAGCCAATGTAACCCCACTTTTTAAAAAAGGAGGGAGAGAGAAAACAGGGAATTATAGACCGGTCAGCCTGACATCAGTAGTGGGTAAAATGATGGAATCAATTATTAAGGATGTCATAGCAGCGCATTTGGAAAATGGTGACATGATAGGTCCAAGTCAGCATGGATTTGTGAAAGGGAGATCATGCTTGACAAATCTTCTGGAATTTTTTGAGGATGTTTCCAATAAAGTGGACAAAGGAGTACCAGTTGATGTGGTATATTTGGACTTTCAGAAGGCTTTCGACAAGGTCCCACACAGGAGATTAATGTGCAAAGTTAAAGCACATGGGATTGGGGGTAGTGTGCTGACGTGGATTGAGAACTGGTTGTCAGACAGGAAGCAAAGAGTAGGAGTAAATGGGTACTTTTCGGAATGGCAGGCAGTGACTAGTGGGGTACCGCAGGGTTCTGTGCTGGGGCCCCAGTTGTTTACATTGTACATTAATGATTTAGACGAGGGGATTAAATGTAGTATCTCCAAATTTGCGGATGACACTAAGTTGGGTGGCAGTGTGAGCTGCGAGGAGGATGCTTTGAGGCTGCAGAGTGACTTGGATAGGTTAGGTGAGTGGGCAAATGCGTGGCAGATGAAGTATAATGTGGATAAATGTGAGGTTATCCACTTTGGTGGTAAAAACAGAGAGACAGACTATTATCTGAATGGTGACAGATTAGGAAAAGGGAAGGTGCAACGAGACCTGGGTGTCATGGTACATCAGTCATTGAAGGTTGGCATGCAGGTACAGCAGGCAGTTAAGAAAGCAAATGGCATGTTGGCCTTCATAGCGAGGGGATTTGAGTACAGGGGCAGGGAGGTGTTGCTACAGTTGTACAGGGCCTTGGTGAGGCCACACCTGGAGTATTGTGTACAGTTTTGGTCTCCTAACTTGAGGAAGGACATTCTTGCTATTGAGGGAGTGCAGCGAAGATTCACCAGACTGATTCCCGGGATGGTGGGACTGACCTATCAAGAAAGACTGAATCAACGGGGCTTGTATTCACTGGAGTTCAGAAGAGTGAGAGGGGACCTCAGAGAAACGTTTAAAATTCTGACGGGTTTGGACAGGTTGGATGCAGGAAGAATGTTCCCAATGTTGGGGAAGTCCAGAACCAGGGGTCACAGTCTGAGGATAAGGGGTAAGCCATTTAGGACCGAGATGAGGAGAAACTTCTTCACCCAGAGAGTGGTGAACCTGTGGAATTCTCTACCACAGAAAGTAGTTGAGGCCAATTCACTAAATATATTCAAAAGGGAGTTAGATGAAGTCCTTACTACTCGGGGGATCAAGGGGTATGGCGAGAAAGCAGGAAGGGGGGTACTGAAGTTTCATGTTCAGCCATGAACTCATTGAATGGCGGTGCAGGCTAGAAGGGCTGAATGGCCTGCTCCTGCACCTATTTTCTATGTTTCTATGTTTCTATGACTCGAAGGGTGTTTGCACGGAGATAGAAAGCTGGAGCCCTGTCACTGACTCCCTCCCGATCTGAGGCTGCGCACTGCACCACTCCCCCCGGGTAGGGTACCCGCACCCCCCCTCCTCTGTTAGTGTGCTCTGCGGAGTCAGTGGTGCCTGCAGTGGGTTGCTGGGACGCGATTGTTACAGCCGGCATGATCCTCCCAGCGGGGGAGTCATGTTCTGATCCTAACAACAGGCTCTGCGGAGAGAGGCAGATAATTAAGTTGGATCCGTAATGGATAGGCAGCCGGTGCAATCTCTCCTCTGGGAGGCCTCGCGATGCGCTATAATAAGATCTCATTGCTGCTGCTTCCAATCCAGGCAGCCACACGGTTCCTGACACAAAGGCTTTTTATCTTTATTGTCTAAACCAGGCCGGGTTTTAAAGGGGCAGCTCTCGCACTTGGCAAACCCTTGTCTCCCTTGTGGATTTTGGGCAGATTAAGGTGAGGGATGTCAGTGGTGGGATACTGCCCCTCCCTCAGTACCGCCCCTCCGACAGTGCGGCGCTCCCTCAGTACCGCCCCTCCGACAGTGCGGCGCTCCCTCAGCACCGCCCCTCCGACAGTGCGGCGCTCCCTCAGTACCGCCCCTCCGACAGTGCGGCGCTCCCTCAGCACCGCCCCTCCGACAGTGCGGCGCTCCCTCAGTACCGCCCCTCCGACAGTGCGGCGCTCCCTCAGTACCGCCCCTCCGACAGTGCGGCGCTCCCTCAGTACCGCCCCTCCGACAGTGCGGCGCTCCCTCAGCACCGCCCCTCCGACAGTGCGGCGCTCCCTCAGCACCGCCCCTCCGACAGTGCGGCGCTCCCTCAGTACCGCCCCTCCGACAGTGCGGGGCTCCCTCAGCACCGCCCCTCCGACAGTGCGGCGCTCCCTCAGTACTGCCCCTCCGACAGTGCGGCGCTCCCTCAGCACTGCCACTGGGAGTGTCGGCCTGGATTTACGTGCTCAAGTCCCGGGAGTGAGCCACAGCTGCTGCGAGAGGCGTGCTCTCTGTCGGGCTCTGTTTGGGGCCGGGTTCCTCAGCTGCCGGAGTGAGCTTGGAGCAGTCTCTGTTGACTTGGGCAGGCAGACTCGGATACTCACATGACTACGGAGCTGGGGCTGTGTGGGGGGGGGGGGGCGGGCAGGGGTCACGTGAGCTTGCCAGTGACGTTTGCACTCCATTGACTGCCACCACAGGGAGGCTGAAACACGGCCAACAGCAATTGGCCCTTTCAATCCATCGTTTCCAACCCTACGATTCTGCAGCATAGAAAATGCCTCCCCTTGCTCCGTCCACACCAGCCCCTCTTCTCCCCCCATCACCACATCTGTAATGTATGTGCATCATGGGTTCTTGGCTTAAGAATTCACAGCAACACATTGCTATTAAGAACTAGTTGGTTTATTAGTAAAGCATTAACAATCACACCAAA
This sequence comes from Pristiophorus japonicus, assembly GCF_044704955.1. NCBI lineage: Eukaryota > Metazoa > Chordata > Chondrichthyes > Pristiophoridae > Pristiophorus > Pristiophorus japonicus. The sequence goes on from NC_092006.1 coordinate 4,230,093, forward strand.
CATTACCAGTTCATCCTAGTATAGTAGTTGTAGTATTTGGCAGTCCCTTGAAACGAGGATGACTTGCTCCCACACCAAAAAAGGATGAGTTCACAGGTGTTTTGATGAAGGACCTGATATTCCGGATCCCGAGCTACATCCTGAAGGGTGGAAGATGCCTGTGGGTGGATTGTTTTAACGTGGGGTGACCGTTGCACACCAGCCACCACACGGGGCTTGACAGAGCGAGGTCTTGGTCCAGGGGCAAGTGTTGAACCAGGACGACTGGAGACCTGCTCTGCTGCACGGACCCAGTGCGCTCACATATCGCACAGTGTGTGGGCTGAGCCCGTGCTGCCCCTGGGCCCCGAACCCTCGCCTCTCCCGGGCCCCGAACCCTCGCCTCTCCCGGGCCCCGCACCCTCGCCTCTCCCGGGCCCCGATCTCTCACCACTTCTCCGCCTCGATCAAAAATGGAGCAGTCGGTAACAGGACAAATAATTAGTCTCTTATCTTGGAGACATCAAATATCAACACTGTTATTTGAAATATCAAAATATTAAACTCCAGCCTAATTGAAGGATTATTAACATCAGCAGAAACAAACGGCAACTAACAGAATGAACACAGTTCATTAGGATGTGAATAATGTGTATGGAGAAAGAGTCAGACTGAACACTGTGAGCTCTAAGTGTGACCTTAGTCTTTTATTGCAGGTCTCCAGAGTGCCTCTCCAACCTGTGAGGCCTCCTTAAATACTTGTGCTCCCAAGGGATTATGGGATCCCTTGGGACTCCGGCGAATGAGCCCTCTGGTGGCTGTACAGAGTAAATACAAGTCCACATATCTAACAACATCCCCCCCCCCCCCCCCTGCCAAGGTCAACAGTGTAACTATTTACAAGGTGAGTCGATCTGGGGCCCTTCTTGCCCTGGTTGATCGTCTCGGTGTGAAGGCTGGTGTTGTTGAATCATTTGTTGGGCCCTCGCTGGGCTGCTGTGCAGCTGGCCTTGCTGGGCTGCCTGGTGTGTTGGGCCCTGCAGGGCTGCTGTGGATGATGGGTTCTGCTTCGTGGTCAACCGTGGTGTGTGTGTTGGGGGATCAAAAAAGGTAAGGTCCAAGGTGGGTTGCTCAGGATAGTCCGTGAATCTGAGTTTGATTTGGTCCAAGTGTTTCCGGTGAATGAGTCCATTTGAAAGTTTGGCCCGAAACACCCTGCTCCCCTCTTTGGCCACGACAGTGCCGGGAAGCCACTTGGGACCTTGTCCATAATTTAATACAAATACAGGATCATTGACTTCAATCTCGCGTGGCACATTTGCGCTATCATGGTGTGCACTTTGTTGAAGCCGCCTGCTCTCTACCTGTTCATGTAGATCAGGGTGAACCAACGAGAGCCTTGTCTTAAGTGCTCTTTTCATGAGTTCAGCAGGTGGGATCCCAGTGAGTGAGTGGGGTCTCGTGCGGTAGCTAAGCAGGACTCGGGATAGGCGAGTCTGCAGTGAGCCTTCAGTTACCCTCTTCAAGCCTTGCTTGATGGTTTGCACTGCTCTCTCTGCCTGACCATTGGACGCTGGTTTAAACGGGGCAGATGTGACATGTTTGATCCCATTACGGGTCATGAATTCTTTGAACTCGGCACTGGTAAAACATGGCCCGTTGTTGCTCACCAGGACATCGGGTAGGCTGTGTGTGGCAAACATGGCCCACAGGCTTTCAGTGGTGGCAGCGGACATGCTAGCCGACATTATCTCACATTCAATCCACTTGGAGTACGCGTCTACAACCACAAGGAACATTTTACCCAAGAACGGGCCTGCATAGTCGACGTGTACCCTAGACCACGGTTTGGAGGGCCAAGACCATAAACTTAGCGGCGCCTCCCTGGGTACATTGCTTAACTGCGAGCATGTATTACATCTGTGAATGCAGGACCCATCGATACCGGGCCACCACACGTGGGATCTGGCTATCGCTTTCATCATTACGATGCCTGGGTGGGTACTGTGGAGGTCATTGATGAAGGTGTCTCTGCCCTTCTTGGGGACCACTACTCGATTGCCCCACAGAAGGCAGTCTGCCAGTACAGACATTTCATCTTTGCGCCGCTAGAACGGCTTTATCTCTTCCTGCATTTCCACTGGGACACTGGACCAGCTCCCGTGAAGCACACAGCTTTTGACTAGAGATAATAAGGGGTCCTGGCTTGTCCAGGTTTTGATCTGCCGGGCAGTGACGGGTGATTGCTCACTCTCAAATGCTTCCATAACCATGGCTAGACCTGCGGGCTGCGCCATTTCCACCCCCGTGGTGGTCAATGGCAGTCTACTGAGAGCATCGGCGCAGTTTTCCGTGCCTGGCCTGTGGCGGATGGCGTAGTTGTATACGGACAACGTGAGCGCCCATCTCTGGATGCGGGCTGATGCGTTGGTATTTATCCCTTTACTCTCGGAAAACAGGGATATAAGTGGCTTATGGTCAGTTTCCAATTCGAATTTTAGCCTAAACAGGTATTGATGCATTTTCTTTACCCCATAAACACACGCTAACTCTTCTTTTTCAATCATGCTGTAGGCTCTCTCAGCCTTAGACAGACTCCTGGATGCATAAGCAACCGGTTGCAGTTTCCCGAAATCATTAGCTTGTTGCAATACACACCCGACGCCATATGATGACGCATCACATGCGAGTACCAAACGCTTACATGGATCATACAACACAAGCAATTTGTTTGAGCATAACAATTTTCTCGCTTTTACAAAGGCATTTTCTTGGCTTTTGCCCCAAACCCATTCACCCTCTTTTCGTAGTAAGACATGTAATGGTTCTAGCAGGGTGCTGAGACCCAGTAAGAAGTTACCAAAGAAGTTCAAGAGTCTCAGAAACGACCGCAGCTCCGTCACGTTCTGAAGGAAATTTATTTAAGACCTGGGCACCCGAAGTGTCGTCAGCGGGCGATAGCGCTCGGACGTCATCCCAGTTCCAGCGTATCTTTCCCAGCCAGCTCCTGCCGAGCAGCGTGGGACCATCGCCCGGTACCACCCAAAGAGGTAGCTTGTGCACCACTCTATCGTAGGAGACCTTTACGGTAGCACTGCCGATTACAGGAATCAGTTCTTTAGTGTAAGTTCTTAGTCTCATGCGAACTGGAGTTAAGACTGGGCTTGAGGCCTTGTTGCACCACAACCTTTTTCGAAAGTCTTTTTTGCCCATGATGGACTGGCTCGCGCCCGTGTCCAGCTCCATTGACACCGGGAGTCCATTTAGTTCAACATTCACATTGGTGAATGTGTGCACCCCATGTGCCTCTGCCTCCTCGGTCTGAGGCTCTGGTTCGTCGTGATCCTCCGTGGATCTGTCCTCCTCTGCAACGTGGTGGTTTGCAGGTTTAACAGGCTTAGCAGCTCGCCTGCACACTCGTTGGAGGTGTCCCATTGTTCCACAACCTTTGCAAACGTATCCTTTGAAACGGCATGAATGGAAACGATGATCACCCCCGCAGCGCCAACAAGGTGTTAATGGCCTTGCATTCATCACCCTTGATGGTGGACTCTGAGACGTTTGCGAACATGTAGCTACAGGTATGTGTGACCTGCCCTGTACGTTACGATTCGAAAACAAGATCACTTTGTTCACAGTACTTGTAGCAGCACTTGTGTGCTGAGAGATTTGCTTTGTATTGTCACTGGTGGCAATGAACGCCTGGGCTATCGCTGTGGCCATACTCAAGGTTGGGGTCTCTACAGTCAAAAGTTTGCGAAGTATGGTTTCGTGGCCAATGCCAAGTACGAAAAAGTCTCTGAGCTTGTGCTCCAAATGTCCTTCAAATTCGCAATGTCCTGCAAGGCGTCTCAGCTCAGCGACGTAACTCACCACTTCCTGGCCTTCAGAACTTTTGTAGGTGTAGAACCAGTACCTCGCCATCAGAACGCTTTCCTTCGGGTTCAAATGCTCCCGGACCAGTGTGCACAAATCGTCGTTTGATTTCTCCGTGGGTTTCGCTGGAGTGAGCAGGTTCTTCATGAGGCCATACGTTGGTGCCCCACAGACGGTGAGGAGAATCGCCCTGCGTTTGGCAGCGCTCTCTTCCCCATTTAGCTCGTTGGCCACGAGGTATTGGTCGAGTCGCTCCACAAAAGTTTCCCAATCATCTCCCTCCGAAAGTTGCCCCAGGATGCCCACTGTTCTCTGCATCTTTGGGTTCACTATTTATCTCGTCGCCAGTTGTTGTGTATGGAGAAAGAGTCAGACTGAACATTGTGAGCTCAAAGTAAAGTGTGACCTTAGTCTTTTATTGCAGGTCTCCAGAGTACCTCTCCAACCTGTGAGGCCTCCTTAAATACCTCTGCTCCCAAGGGATTATGGGATCCCTTGTGACTATGGTGAATGAGCCCTCTGGTGGCTGTACAGAGTAAATACAAGTCCACATAAAAAACAAATAACAGCAGAATCCAACCCCTGCAGTCACTTGTGAACTTGCTGGTGTCTCAGCAGGTTCAGTGACTGAGTGAATCCCTTCCCACACTCAGAGCAATCCCTCAGTACTGCCCCTCCGACAGTGCGGCGCTCCCTTAGTGCTGCCCCTCAGTGCGGCGCTCCCTCAGTACTGCCCCTCCGACAGTGCGGCGCTCCCTCAGTACCGCCCCTCCGACAGTGCGGCGCTCCCTCAGTACCGCCCCTCCGACAGTGCGGCGCTCCCTCTGTACCGCCCCTCCGACAGTGCGGCGCTCCCTCAGTACTGCCCCTCCGACAGTGCGGCGCTCCCTCAGTACTGCCCCTCCGACAGTGCGGCGCTCCCTCAGTACCGCCCCTCCGACAGTGCGGCGCTCCCTCAGTACCGCCCCTCCGACAGTGCGGCGCTCCCTCAGTACCGCCCCTCCGACAGTGCGGCGCTCCCTCAGTACCGCCCCTCCGACAGTGCGGCGCTCCCTCAGTACCGCCCCTCCGACAGTGCGGCGCTCCCTCAGTACCGTCCCTCCGACAGTGCGGCGCTCCCTCAGTACCGCCCCTCCGACAGCGCAGTGCGGCGCTCCCTCAGTACCGCCCCTCCGACAGTGCGGCGCTCCCTCAGTACTGCCCCTCCGACAGTGCGGCGCTCCCTCAATACTGCCCCTCCGACAGTGCGGCGCTCCCTCAGTACCGCCCCTCCGACAGTGCGGCGTTCCCTCAGTACTGCCCCTCCGACAGTGCGGCGCTCCCTCAGTACTGCCCCTCCGACAGCGCAGTGCGGCGCTCCCTCAGTACCGCCCCTCCGACAGCGCAGTGCGGCGCTCCCTCAGTACCGCCCCTCCGACAGCGCAGTGCGGCACTCCCTCAGTACCGCCCCTCTGACAGTGCGGCGCTCCCTCAGTACTGCCCCTCCGACAGTGCGGCACTCCCTCAGTACCGCCCCTCCGACAGTGCGGGGCTCCCTCAGTACTGCCCCTCCGACAGTGCGGCGCTCCCTCAGTACTGCCCCTCCGACAGTGCGGCGCTCCCTCAGTACCGCCCCTCCGACAGTGCGGGGCTCCCTCAGTACTGCCCCCCCGACAGTGCGGCACACTCTCAGTTCATCCACCAGGCTCACAACTGCATACCTCATCGTGGATTCCCCGAACCCACTCAACAGCTCTGCGAATCTGTGAGCATACTCACGTACGTGCATTGCATTATCCTTCTGTTCATTTCTCTCTCGTCAAAAAAAAGGACTTGCAGTTCTGTAGCGCCTTTCACAACCTCCAGACGCTCCAATTACGGCCACTGAAGTACTTTCGAAGTGTAGTTCCGGTTCTAATGTGTTAGCTGTGGCCCAGTGGGTAGTACCCTCGCCTCTGAGTCAGAATGTTGTGGGTTTCAGTCCCACTCCTGGGACTTGAGCACATAGATCCAGGCTGACACTGCCAGTACAGTGCTGAGGGAGCACCGCACTGTCGGAGGGGCGGTACTGAGGGAGCACCGCACTGTCGGAGGGGCGGTACTGAGGGAGCACCGCACTGTCGGAGGGGCGGTACTGAGGGAGCACCGCACTGTCGGAGGGGCGGTACTGAGGGAGCACCGCACTGTCGGAGGGGTAGTACTGAGGGAGCACCGCACTGTCGGAGGGGCAGTACTGAGGGAGCGCCGCACTGTCGGAGGGGCGGTACTGAGGGAGCGCCGCACTGTCGGAGGGGCGGTACTGAGGGAGCGCCGCACTGTCGGAGGGGCGGTACTGAGGGAGCGCCGCACTGTCGGAGGGGCAGTACTGAGGGAGCGCCGCACTGTCGGAGGGGCAGTACTGAGGGAGTGCCGCACTGTCGGAGGGGCAGTACTGAGGGAGCCCCGCACTGTCGGAGGGGCAGTACTGAGGGAGCCCCGCACTGTCGGAGGGGCAGTACTGAGGGAGCGCCGCACTGTCGGAGGGGCAGTACTGAGGGAGCGCCGCACTGTCGGAGGGGCAGTACTGAGGGAGCCCCGCACTGTCGGAGGGGCAGTACTGAGGGAGCGCCGCACTGTCGGAGGGGCAGTACTGAGGGAGCGCTGCCATTCGCCTGGTTCCATTCTTATCCTCCGAATCGTAGCCAGAGAATCGCCTGCAACGCCTTCTCTTCCCTCCCCCGCATCGTTACCTCTGGTGTCCCCCAAGGATCTATCCTTGGCCCCCCTCCTATTTCCCCATCTACCCGCTGCCCCTCGGCGACATCATCCGGAAACACGGAGCCAGTTTCCCCATGTGCGCTGACGACCCCCAGCTCTACCCCACCCCCACTTCTCTCGATCCCTCCTCGGTCTCTAAACCTGTCAGTCCGCTTGTCCCACATCCAGCTCTGGCCGAGCAGAAATTTTCTCCAATTGAATATTGGGAAGACCGAAGCCATTGTTTTCGGTCCCCGTCACAGACTCCGTTCCCCAGCCACCGACTCCATCCCTCTCCCCAACTCCTCTCCGAGGCTGAACCAGACTGTTCACAACCCGGGTGTCGTGTTTGACCCTGAAATGAGCTGCCGGCCACATGTCCACAGCATAACTAAGACCGCCTGTTTCTCCCTCCGTAACATCGCCCGTCTCCGCCCCCTGACTCAGCTCATCCGCTGCTGAAGCCCTCATCCGTGCCCTCGTTATCTCCAGACTTGACTATTCCAACGCACTCCTGACCGGCCTCCCACATTCTATTCTATGTAAACTAAAGGTGATCCAAACTCGGCTACCCCCGTGTCCTAACTCGCACCGAGTCCCGCTCACCCATCACCCCCTGTGCTCACTGCCCCCGTGTCCTAACACGCACCGAGTCCCGCTCACCCATCACCCCCTGTGCTCACTGCCCCCGTGTCCTAACACGCACCGAGTCCCGCTCACCCATCACCCCCTGTGCTCGCTGGCCTACATTGGCTCCCGGTTAAACAACGCCTCGATTTCAAAATTCTCATCCTTGTTTACAAATCCCTCCATGGCCCTACACCCCTCCCCGTCTTGTAACCTCCTCCAGCCATACACCCCTCCCTATCTCTGTAACCCTTTCCAGCCCCTACACCCCTCCCTATCTCTGTAACCTCCTCCAGCTCCTACACCCCTCCCCATCTTGCTCCCTATCTCTGTAACCCCCTCCAGCCCCACATCCCCCCCAAGATGTCTGCACTCCTCTAACTCTGCCCTCCTGACCATCTCTGATTATAATCACTCCACCATCGGTGGCCGTGCCTTCAGCTGCCTGGGGCCCCAAGCTCTGGAACTCATTCCCTAAACCTCTCCGCCTATCTCTTCTTTTAAGACGCTCCTTAAAACCTCCCTCTTTGACCCAGCTTTTAATCACCTGTCCCTAATTTCTACTTATGTGGCTCGGTGTCAAAGTCTTATAACACTGGTGTGAAGCACCTTGGGACGTTTCACATGTTAAAGGCGCTATATAAATACACGTTGAGCAGTGCAGGGAGGGCTGAGGGACCAGTGCACACAGCCCAAGCAGCTCTTTCACACCACCTGGTGGGCATTACAGGATCTGCAGATGCTGGGGAGCAATTTCCTTCTGTCAGAGTGAACTAGATTGACATTCAATCTGTCATACCTGGATCTCAACCGTTATTCTTACACTGTCCATCAAACACTCCCAGGGCAGGTACAGGGGGTTAGATACAGAGTAAAGCTCCCTCTACACTGTCCCATCAAACACTCCCAGGGCAGGTACAGCACGGGGTTAGATACAGAGTAAAGCTCCCTCTACACTGTCCCATCAAACACTCCCAGGGCAGGTACAGGGGGTTAGATACAGAGTAAAGCTCCCTCTACACTGTCCCATCAAACACTCCCAGGGCAGGTACAGCACGGGGTTAGATACAGAGTAAAGCTCCCTCTACACTGTCCCCATCAAACACTCCCAGGGCAGGTACAGGGGGTTAGATACAGAGTAAAGCTCCCTCTACACTGTCCCATCAAACACTCCCAGGGCAGGTACAGGGGGTTAGATACAGAGTAAAGCTCCCTCCACACTGTCCCATAAAAACATAAATAAGAGCAGGAGTCGGCCATTCGGCCCCTCGAGCCTGCTCCACCATTCAATAAGATCGTGGTTGATCTGATCTTGGGCTCAACTCCATTTCGCTGCCCGCTCCCCATAACCCTCGACTCCCTTATCGTTCAACTTGTCCCATTTTGTCCTTTATCTCTCCTGCCTTCCACCCGAGCACAGACCTTCCTTTTTGTTCTTATTTTCAAATCCCTCCATGGCCTTGCCCCCCTCCCTATCTCTGTAACCTCCTCCAGCCCCTACACCCCTCCCTATCTCTGTAACCTCCTCCAGCCCCTACACCCCTCCCTATCTCTGTAATCTCCTCCAGCCCCACAACCCCCCCGAGATCTCTGCACTCCTCTAATTCTGCCCTCTTGAGCATCCCTGATTATAATCGCTCCACCATCGGTGGCCGTGCCTTCAGCTGCCTGGGCCCCAAGCTCTGGAACTCCCTCCCTAAACCTCTCCGCCTCTCTCTCCTCCTTCAAGATGCCCTTTAAAACCGACCTCTTTGACCCAGCTTTTGGTCACCTGTCCCTAATTTCTACTTATGCGGCTCGGGGTCAAATTTTTGGTCTCATAATACTTGGAACGTTAAAGGTGCTATATAGATAAACAAGTTGTTGTTTCCTCCCTGTTGTGTCTGTAATACACTTATGAATGACCCCACGAGGCAATGTGTTGTACTCAAACTGGAGTGACCGTTGTCCTTTATTCGTAACTCCAGAGTGAGGCACACGCATGGTGGGCAGCCTTTTATACTGGGCCCTGCACACCTATGCAGGTGACCCTCGGGTCTCCCACCGCAGTGCCCTCTGGTGGACAGCCTCTGCCACAGGGGCAGGAAACCCCGGTCTCCACCAGTTGCACCCTCTAGTGGTGCCAGCATAGTATAGACACAGTGTAAACCTTATTGACAGTACATCAGGTAATAAGTCTCCATCTTATGCAACTATACAGTGACTACACAGAGAGTATATCGACAGTCTGCATGTATAACATCACTCTCCCCCTTTCCCTGCCTCTGCACTTTCTTAAAACTGTTACATCTCTGATGAAGGGTCATCGACCTGAAACGTTAACTCTGCTTCCCTCTCCACAGATGCTGCCCGACCTACTCAGTGTTTACAGTGTTTTTTGTTCTTCTTACAGAGGAGAGCGGGATTGGGGGGGTCGGGAGGTGGGGTGGGGAGACTCTGGCCATTGCAGCACCCGGGATTGGGGCCCAGACCAGTTGGATTTTGGAGAATTCCCGATCTTTGAGGCCAAGGCTCAAACTGTCAGTGGGTTCCGAGCTTGTTACTGGTTGTATTGGGACAAGTGGCCACCAGCTTGGTCAGGGCGGTCGGGTTCAAAAAAGAACGACTTCGATTTCTATAGCGCCTTTCACGACCACCGGACGTCCCAAAGCGCTTGACAGCCAATGAAGTATTTTTGGAGTTCTGTCGCACCCGAGGTGAAGGCACATTAGCCCACCCCCTCGAAGATAAGAACACAGAGTGAAGCCTTCAACTTCAACTTCAACCTGGATCTCGCACGCTTCAGCCAAGCGAGGGGCCGTGGAGTCGATCTACTGAGGAAGGACCAGCGCGGAAGGAATGCCAGATTGGGTCCTCTCAGCAGCAAGATCTTCCTGAAGAAAACACCTTGTCAGGAGGACAATCTTCCTGAGGATGCATCTCCAAGTTTGCAGATCGCACCAAGCTGGGTGGCGGTGTGAGCTGTGAGGAGGACGCTAAGAGGCTGCTGGGTGACTTGGGCACATTAGGTGAGTGGGCAAATGCATGGCAGATGCAGTATAATGTGGATAAATGTGAGGTTATCCACTTTGGGGGCAAAAACACAAAGGCAGAATATTATCTGAATGGTGGCGGATTAGGAAAAGGGGAGGTGCAACGAGACCTGGGTGTCATGGTACATCAGTCATTGAAGGTAGGCATGCAGGTACAGCAGGCGGTGAAGAAGGCAAATGGTATGTTGGCCTTCATAGCGAGAGGATTTGAGTATAGGAGCAGGGAGGTCTTACTGTAGTTGTACAGGGCCTTGGTGAGGCCTCACCTGGAATATTGTGTTCAGTTTTGGTCTCCTAATCTGAGGAAGGACATTCTTGCTATTGAGGGAGTGCAGCGAAGGTTCACCAGACTGATTCCCGGGATGGCAGGACTGACATATGAAGAAAGACTGGATCGACTAGGCTTATATTCACTGGAATTTAGAAGAATGAGAGGGGATCTCATAGAAACATATAAAATTCTGACGGGATTGGACAGGTTAGATGCAGGAAGAATGTTCCCGATGTTGGCGAAGTCCAGAACCAGGGGTCACAGTCTAAGGATAAGGGGTAAGCCATTTAGGACCGAGATGAGGAGAAACTTCTTCACTCAGAGAATTGTGAACCTGTGGAATTCTCCACCACAGAAAGTTGTTGAGGCCAGTTCGTTGGATATATTCAAAAGGGAGTTAGATATGGCCCTTACGGCTAAATGGATCAAGGGGTGTGGAGAGAAAGCAGGAAAGGGGTACTGAGGGAATGATCAGCCATGATCAGATTGAATGGTGGTGCAGGCTCGAAGGGCCGAATGGCCTGCTCCTGCACCTGTTGTCTATATTTCTGTGTCATGTGCTCCATCCATCCCAAGTACCAGTACTGACACTGCTCACCTCCTTGTTGGTCTTTGTCATCTCTTGCTCTGCCACCTCAAGATGTAGGCCTCTCTGTGTGGCCATGTTGTGAAGTATGCAGAACATTTGCAGAAGGATCATTGTTCCTCGCAGGATAAGTGCATTGAGAGGCGTGGGTTCGGGGGCCCAGGAGAGGCGAGAGTTCGGGCCCAGGGGCAGCACGGGGCCCAGCCCACACTGTGCGATATGTGTGCGCGCACTGGGCCCATGCAGCAGAGCTGGTCTCCAGTCGTCCTGGTTAACCCTTGTCCCTGGGCCAAGACCTCGCTCTGTCAAGCCCGTGTGGTGGCTGGTGTGCAACGGTCACCCCACGTTAAAAAAATCCACCCACAGGCATCTTCCACCCTTCAGGATGTAGTTCGGGATCCGGAATATCAGTTCATTGAAACACCTGTGAACTCATCCCTTCTTTTGGCATGGGAGCAAGCTATCCTCGCTTCGAGGGCCTGCCTATGATGATGACGACTTTTGGAGTGTGGTCATTGTTGTAATGTGGGAAACGCAGCAGCCCAATTTGCGCACAGCAAGCTCCCACACACAGCAATGTGATAATGACCAGATAATCTGTCTCTTTTGTTATGTTGATTGAGGGGTACATTTTAAGGAGTGTCTTAAAGGAGGAGAGAGGGGCGGAGAGGTTTAGGGAGGGCGTAATGTATGGGTTCTTTGTTTAAGAATTCACGGCAACACATTTGCTATTAAGAACTAGTTGGTTTATTAGCAAAGGTTTAACAATCACATGACACGTTACCAGTTCATCCATCAGGCTCACAACCACCTGCCCCATCGTGGATCCCCCGAACCCACTGGTCGGGGTTTTATTGAGTCTTGCGAACATCACGTGACTGGCTAAGCCCCTCCCAACTCAACAGCTGAACAAACCTGAGCGCGTGCTCACATGGTGCGTGTGATCGAATCTCCCAGCATGGGAGGAGGCCATTGGGCCCATGGAGCCCGTGCTGTGCTTACTCTGTGACAGAGCGATCCAATCAGTCCCACTCCCCACAGCCCGGCACATTTCTCCCCTTCCAGTATTTACCCAATTCCCCTGTTTGAAAGTCCCGATTGAATCTGCTCCCACCGACCTTTCAGGCTGCTGTGTTTTTTAATAAAATTATCCTCCTCTCCCCCTCTGGTTCTTTGGCCCAATTGAACCAGTTTGGTATCTTTCGTGGGGCTGTTTTTCCTTTTGTTGAAGAAGCCGTTTTGCTTTTCGCGGTTCATCTGAGTTTATCGCAAATTCAATATTCTCATCCTCGTTTTCAAATCCTTCCCCTCCCTATCTGCAACCTCCTCCAGTCCCTACATCCCTCCCTATCTCTGTAACCTCCTCCAGTCCCTACACCCCTCCCTATCTCTGTAACCTCCTCCAGCCCTTACACCCCTCCCTATCTCTGTAACCTCCTCCAGCCCCTACACCCCTCCCTATCTCTGTAACCTCCTCCAGCCCCTACACCCCTCCCTATCTTTGTAACCTCCTCCAGCCCCTACACCCCTCCCTATTTCTGTAACCTCCTCCAGCCCCTACACCCCTCCCTATCTCTGTAACCCCCTCCAGCCCCTACACCCCTCCCTATCTCTCTAACCTCCTCCAGCCCCTACCCCCTTCCGTGATCTCTGCACTCCTCCAATTCTGCCCTCTTGCCCATCCCCCGATTTCCATCGCTCCACCATCGGTGACCGTGCCTTCAGCTGCCTGGGGCCCCCGAGCTCTGGAACTCCCTCCCTAAACCTCTCCGCCCCTCTCTCCCCTCCTTCACGATGCTCCTTAAAACCGACCTTTTTGGTCCCCTATCCCTAATATTTCCTTGCTTGGCTTGGTTTCAAATTTCATCCGGTTTAGGCTCCTGGGCAATGCTTGGAGAGGCTTTACTCCGATAGAGACATCATATAGATGGGGGAATTGTTGCTGCTGGGGGGGTTGGAAGCAGCCTGTGTCTCCCTCTGCTGGTGGGAAGCGGAAGTCTGCTTTGCTGCTGCGATATTTTTTGTGAATTTGTTCCACTGCCTCGGGGACGCTTTGTGGCCCTTGACGGGCCGTAACCAAGACGATGCTTGGATGACCAGTCCCCAGGGGTCCTGCGCGAGCCTGTGCTGTGAGCCTCGCCGGTGAGATCAGACTCTAGCCCCCTCGTGTGGTAATGCTACGCAGCATTAAACACCTGCTCCCTCCACCACCGGCGCACCGTGGCTGCAGTGTGCACCGTCTACAAGATGCACCGCGGCAACTCGCCAAGGCTTCTTCGGCAGCACCTCCCAAACCCGCGACCTCTACCCGCCTAGAAGGTCAAGGGCAGCAGGCGCATGGGAAGACCACCACCTCCACGTTCCCCTCCCCAGTCACACAGCATCCCCACTGGGAAATATATCGGCCGTTCCTTCATCGTCGCTGGGTCACAATCCTGGAACTCCCTCCCTAACAGCAGTGTGGGAGCACCTTCACCACACGGACTGCAGCGGTTCAAGAAGGCGGCTCACCACCACCTTCTCACGGGGCAATAAATGCCGGCCTTGGCCAGCGACGCCCACATCCCAGGAACGAATAAAACAAAGAAAGCTAACTCCGCCACCTCCTTTACTCGTTTGGCCCTCCTCCCGAAACAGCAACAACCTTCATTTTCCAGCCCACTTTGTTATATCTGTAATGCCCTGATGACTGACTCCACGAGGCAATGTGTTGTACTCAAACTGTAGTGACCTTGGTCCTTTATTCATAACTACAGAGTGAGGCACACGCATGGTGAGCAGCCTTTTATACTGGGCCCTGCACACCTATGCAGGTGACCCTCGGGTCTCCCACCGCAGTGCCCTCTGGTGGACAGCCGCTGCCACAGGGGCAGGAAAGCCCGGTCTCCACCAGTTGCGCCCTCTACTGGTGCCAGCATAGTATATACACAGTGTAAACCTTATTGACAGTACATCAGGTAACAAGTCTCCATCTTGTGCAACTATACATTGACTACACAGAGAATATATCTATAGTCTGCATATATAACACCTTTTAATGCAGTAAAACATCCCAAGGTGCTTCACAGGAGCCTAAGTCAAACAGACCGAGCCACATAAGGATAAATTAGGGACAGGTGACCAAAAGCTGGATCAAAGAGGTCGGTTTTAAGGAGCGTCTTAAAGGAGGAGAGAGAGGCGGAGAGGTTTAGGGAGGGAGCTGAAGGCACGGCCGCCGATGGTGGAACGATGGAAATCGGGGGATGCTCAAGAGGGCAGAATTAGAGGAGCGCAGAGATCTCGGGGTGTTGTAGGGGCTGGAGGAGGTTAGAGAGATAGGGAGGGGTGTCGGGGCTGGAGGAGGTTACAGAGATAGGGAGGGGTTGTGGGCTGGAGGGGGTTACAGAGATAGGGGTGTAGGGGCTGGAGGAGGTTACAGAGATGGGGATGGGTTTTGGGCTGGAGGGGGTTACAGAGATAGGGAGGGGTGTAGGGCTATAGGAGGTTACAGAGATAGGGAGGGGTTATGGGTTGGAGGAGGTTACAGAGATAGGGAGGGGTGTAGGGTTGGAGGAGGTTACAGAGATAGGGAGCGGTGTAGGGGCTGGAGGGGGTTACAGAGATAGGGAGGGGTGTAGGGACTGGAGGAGGTTACAGAGATAGGGAGGGGTGTAGGGGCTGGAGGAGGTTACAGAGATCGGGAGGGGTTGTGGGTTGGAGGGGGTTACAGAGATAGGGAGGGGTGTAGGGACTGGAGGAGGTTACAGAGATAGGGAGGGGTGTAGGGGCTGGAGGAGGTTACAGAGATAGGGAGGGGTGTAGGGGCTGGAGGAGGTTACAGAGATAGGGAGGGGTGTAGGGGCTGGAGGAGGTTACATAGATAGGGAGGGGTGTAGGGGCTGGAGGGGGTTACAGAGATAGGGAGGGGTGTAGGGGCTGGAGGGGGTTACAGAGATAGGGAGGGGTGTTGGGGCTGGAGGGGGTTACAGAGATAGGGAGGGGTGTAGCGGCTGGAGGAGGTTACAGAGATCGGGAGGGGTGTAGGGGCTGGAGGGGGTTACAGAGATCGGGAGGGGTGTAGGGACTGGAGGGGGTTACAGAGATCGGGAGGGGCGATGGCCATGGAGGGATTTGTAAACAAGGATGAGAATTTTGAAATCGAGCTGCTGCCAGACCGGAAGCCAATGTCGGTCAGTGAGCACAGAGTTAGGCCCTTTACCCATCTCACTGCCAACAGCTTATCCAGCTCTCTTTTGAATGCCACGATTGAGTCTGCCTCCACCACCGTCTCAGGCAACGCGTTCCAGATCCTAATCACTCGCTGCGTAAAAAGATTTTTCCTCATGTCGCCTTTGGTTCTTCTACCAATCGCAGTGTGGCAGCTGTGACTCAGTGGGCAGCACCCATCGCCTGAGTCAGAAGGTTGTGGGTTCGAGTCCCACTCCAGGGACTTGAGCACAAAATTCTAGGTGGGCACTCCATTGCAGTACTGAGGGAGCGCCGCACTGTCGGAGGGGCAGTACTGAGGGAGTGCCGCACTGTCGGAGGGGCAGTACTGAGGGAGAGCCGCACTGTCGGAGGGACAGTACTGAGGGAGTGCCGCACTGTCGGAGGGGCAGTACTGAGGGAGTGCCGTACTGTGGGAGGGGCAGTACTGAGGGAGTGCCTCACTGTCGGAGGGGCAGTACTGAGGGAGCGCCGCACTGTCGGAGGGGCAGTACTGAGGGAGTGCCGCACTGTCGGAGGGGCAGTACTGAGGGAGCGCCGCACTGTCGGAGGGGCAGTACTGAGGGAGTGCCGCACTGTCGGAGGGGCAGTACTGAGGGAGCGCCGCACTGTCGGAGGGGCAGTACTGAGGGAGTGCCGCACTGTCGGAGGGGCAGTACTGAGGGAGCGCCGCACTGTCGGAGGGGCAGTACTGAGGGAGTGCCTCACTGTCGGAGGGGCAGTACTGAGGGAGCGCTGCACTGTCGGAGGGGCAATACTGAGGGAGCGCCGCACTGTCGGAGGGGCAGTACTGAGGGAGCGCCGCACTGTCGGAGGGGCAGCACTGAGAGAGCGGTGCACTGTCGGAGGGGCAGTACTGAGGGAGTGCCGCACTGTCGGAGGGGCTGTACTGAGGGAGTGCCTCACTGTCAGAGGGGCGGTATTGAGGGAGCGCCGCACTGTCGGAGGGGCGGTACTGAGGGAGCGCCGCACTGTCGGAGGGGCAGTACTGAGGGAGCGCCGCACTGTCGGAGGGGCCGTCTTTCGGATGAGACGTTAAACCGAGGCCCCGTCTGCCCTCTCGGGTGGATGTAAAAGATCCCGGGGCCACTATTGGAAGAAGAGCAGGGGGAGTTCTCCCCGGTGTCCTGGGGCCAATATTTATCCCTCAACCAACATCACTAAAACAGATGATCCGGGTCATTATCACATCGCTGTGTGTGGGAGCTTGCTGTGCGCAAATTGAGCTGCTGCGTTTCCCACATTACAACAGTGACCGCGCTCCAAAAGTACGTCATTGGCTGTGAGGCACTTTGTGACATTTGGTGGTCGTGAAAGGCGCTATGGAAATGCAAGTCTTTTTAAAAAAAAAAGCAATCTGCGTCCTCTGGTTCCTGACCCTTCCGCCAATGGGAACCTCCTCTGCCTGGACCACCCCCCCTGATGATGGCGAAAGACCTCCCCCCGCTTGTGATATTGACTCACGGTCTATGTGACACATGGCCGATTGTTAATTGCTGCTTCCCAAGGGGCGGAACAAGGTCTTCATTGCTCTTCCCCCCCCCCCACCTTGGAACAGGCAGTCAAGTGTTGGACTTGTCAGTGACGCCCACCTCCCCAGAATGAATAGGAAAGGCAACAGTTAATCCAGAGAGAGAGGGAGAGAGGGAGGGAGAGAGGGAGAGAGAGAGAGGGAGAGGGAGAGGGAGAGAGAGGAACCATATCGGGTTGCACAGAACCTCTGGCTCGGCTGCTCTGTACCCAGTATTTCCGTCCTTTCGGATGTCGAGAGCTCACAGCTGTGCTCTGCGTTCCTCCGTCGACAGAGGGGGCGGGCGAGCTGCTAACGTGCGGTGTGCGATTGTTGAACCCATTGCTGAAGGACTGAGTCGCTCGTCAATTTCTTTGATTCCTTATCCTTTATTCACACACACACACAGATTTTCGCGACGCATTCGAAAATAGCTCAGTGCATTTGGCTGCTGAGCAGCAGGTTGCAATGCAACGCAACTGGCTGTACATTTCATTTCAAAGGTACGGCTTTTAAAGTACAGTCCGTAAATCAAGTTACATGTCGCACTGTGTGTGCAGCTGAAAGTGCACGGAACGGTTGAGGATACATTCACGTTTCTTGACAAGTTCCTAAACAGCGCAGAAAGTTATGTTGTACATGGCACAACACCAAGTGCTTTACGGGCTAGCTCTCACTAAGCGCTGTGTGTGTGTGTGTGTGTGTCGTTGTGAATTCTTAAGCAACAGCACAGCCACAAACACACTGCAGATGGGCAAGGTTTGCTTTGCTTACAGGGTGATTTCTATAAGCAGAGGCCCGGCCGGGAGCCAATGGCAGGGCTATGCAATTACGTCAGCAGGAGGGGAGGGGGGAGGTTATGTGGGGAGAGACACACACACACACACAGTCGGTGGGAGGGGAGGAATCGGCATTATCCAGGGGGCAAGGGAGGCTTCGGTGATTTGAGAGAGGCGAGCTCCGCAGATGGTGCCTAGGGGCGAAGGGAGCGACGGTTCTCTCCCGGCGCCTGTGCCGTGCGGCGACCGAGGGAGGGTCGCACGTCGCCCACTGGTAAGCAATGTTCTCCCCAGCCCCATCCCCATCCCCCCATATCCCCAATCCCCCCATCCCCAATCCCCCCATCCCCCCATCCCCAATCCCCCCATCCCCAATCCCCCCAGCCCCAATCCCCAATCCCCCCATCCCCCATACCCAATCCCCCCATCCCCAATCCCCCCATACCCAATCCCCCCATCCCCAATCCCCTCCGGCACCTGACCCAAAATCCCCAGTGCCTTTGGAGCCTCACCGCAGTCCTGACTGCAATCCAACGTAATTAAAAGGCTGCGGGAGGCAGTGCAGTGTGATGGGGAGTGGGTGTGGTGTGGGGAGGGGGGGGGAAGATCAGGGCGTGTCCAGTTCAGGGGAGTGATGTCCTCCTGTTGCCCGGAGGCAGCTCGCAACCACCCCCCACACACACACCACACCCCCCACCACCCCCCCACACCCCCAGGGTACCCTCCCGCGCGCAGTCTGTCCGCTCGCAGAGGTCACATAATCTGGCACCGACGCTTCGCACTTTCCTTCCCGACACTCGGTATGGGGGTGGGAGGGTGCGGGAAACTCGCGCTGGGTTGGGGGGGGCTGGTGGCGGGGGTAGAGGATGCACGTGGGGGGGTGTGACTCTTGATGTACGTGTGTGTGGGGGGGTATGGCGTACGACGCTGATGCTTGCTTGCTTACGTGGGCAGGATTATTTCCGACGCGTTCCGAGCTCAGCCGTGCCCCCTGCCGCGCGCACGGAGTCGCGACGCTGGCGGAGAAGCCGTAACACACACCCCCCCCCCCCCCCCGGGGTCAGGAGAGATGGTGAGGGGGATTGGGGGGGGTTAACGTCGCAGCAATGGGACAGAGCTGTTGAACTGATCCCTGCATCTCTCTCTCTCTCTCTTGTCCCCGCAGTGCCCTCGGTAACGGAGAGGAAGAGGTCCGTGGCCCGGCACGGCGCAGGCGAGATCGATCGGCGTCCGCGCGGCGAGAGGGGTCGACAACGCCGCGGGCTCCCGCTCGCGCCCCGACCGGCAAAGCGCCCTCCCAACGGGCGGGAGAGAGCTGACCGCCAGAAGCGCACGACCCGATCGCAAGGCACGAGGCCGCCCCTTCGCGAGCTTCCCCGCCCCCTCCCCCGCGGGCCGCCCGATGGTGGCTGGCCTGCCGCCATGATCTCCAGCGCCGTGTACCCCTGCGTCATCCGGGAATTCGAGCCGCTCCCGCCGCTGGAGGCCGCCGGCCTCACCGGCCACGCCTTTGCGGTCCAGGGATGCGCGCTCGGCAACCTCAACGCCCTGCGGCTGCGGGGGTCGCCCGCCGGGGGGCGCTACGCCGGCGGCCTGCTGATTGCCGGCCCTCCCCCGCGCGCCGTGGTCTCCGCCGCGGTGGGCACCTGGGACCAGGCGGTGCCCCGTGGCGGAGGCCCGGCCTACGGCTGCCCCGACTGCCTGGCTAATCCCGGCGGTGGTGCCGAGCGCCCGCCCCAGCTGGACGCCAACTGCAACAGCCCGGCGGAGCGCTGCCGGTCATGCCGCGTCTCGGCCGCCCCGGAGGCCCCCGCGCCCGCCCGCTCCCCCTCGCCGGTGTCCACCTCATCCTCCTCCTCCCCCTCTTCCTCCTCCACGTCCTCCTCCTCCTCCTCATCCTCTCCCCTCAGCTGCTTCGACCCCGGTTCTGGCGGCAGCCCCAACCCGGTGTGCCGGGACGGCTCGTCCGATCCCCGGCCCGCCGGTGGGCCGCGAGCGCTGGCGGTCAACGGCGCCGGGCCCGAGCCGGCGGTCACCAGCCCGGGCTCGCTGCCCAGCGGCCCGGAGCCCCAGGCGGCGGCTGCCGGCTCGACGGTAGCGCCGTCGGCAACACCGGGAGCGCGGAGCCCCGGCGGGCCCCGCCCCGACATCAACCGCAACCTCGTTCCGGAACCCCCCCGGCCGGGGGGGCCAGGGGGAGACCCCGGGGCAGGCCGCCAATCACCACGCCCCGCCGGCGCGTGCGAAGCCGGCGGCCCCGGTGCGCCGAGCCCCAGCGTCCACCCGGCCGAGCTCCGCCCCGCGCCCAGCGAGGGTCCCGGGCAGGCGGGGGTCTCGCTCTCCCCCTTCGAGGAGCCCCCCGCCACCGCCAACGCCCCCCAGCGCCCGCCCAGGAACATCACAAGCTTCCACCAGATGGCACAGAGGAGGCGGCAAAGCGCCCCCGGGGGGGCCAAGGCCCGGGAGGACCGCAGCGACTGGCTGATGGCCTTCTCCCCCGACGGCGAGACCCCCAGGGCCCTGACCCTGCCCCAGCACCGGCCCGCCGACCGGGAGGTGGTCACCTTTCGCGAGCTGCGCTACAGGAGCCACGCGGGCCGCTGGAGCCTGCCGCTGGGCCGCGGCGAGGCCCCGTGGGGGTCGGAGGCCGGAGGTCAGGGCCCCCGGCCGGCCGGGGACAAGGAGCAGGCGCTAGGGCGGCGGGGCCAGAGTCGGCCGGACCCCGCGGACGGAGGGCAGAGATTCCCCGGCGGGCACCAGGGCCCGCGCGACGGCGGACGGATGGCGGGAGACCACCCGCGGGCGAAGGGGTCGCTGGCGTCTGGCCGGGCGCAGGAGGAGGCCCCCAGCCCCGACGGGAGAAGCGAGCGAGCGCGCGGGAAGGCCGACGGGCGAGACAAGTCCATTAAGGAAGGTAAGAGAGTGCGTGCCAACAATTCCCGTTCCCGGTGACTGCGCGGCAAACAGCAACTGGTCACGGCGAGCGATCAGATCATCTCCACGCTGCTTGTGGTCACGTTGGGTACGGCTACGTAACGGTCCGGTAACCTAGTGGTGATGTTACTGTACTAGTAATCCCTCAGTACCGCCCCTCCGACAGTGCGGCGCTCCCTCAGTACCGCCCCTCCGACAGTGCGGCGCTCCCTCAGTACCGCCCCTCCGACAGTGCGGCACTCCCTCAGTACCGCCCCTCCGACAGTGCGGCGCTCCCTCAGTACCGCCCCTCCGACAATGCGGGGCTCCCTCAGTACCGCCCCTCCGACAGTGCGGCGCTCCCTCAGTACCGCCCCTCCGACAGTGCGGCGCTCCCTCAGTACCGCCCCTCCGACAATGCGGGGCTCCCTCAGTACCGCCCCTCCGACAGTGCGGCGCTCCCTCAGTACCGCCCCTCCGACAGTGCGGGGCTCCCTCAGTACCGCCCCTCCGACAGTGCGGCGCTCCCTCAGTACTGCCCCTCCGACAGTGCGGGGCTCCCTCAGTACTGCCCCTCCGACAGTGCGGCTCTCCCTCAGTACCGCCCCTCCGACAGTGCGGTGCTCCCTCACTACAGCCCCTCCGACAGTGCGGCACTCCCTCAGTACCACCCCTCCGACACTGCGGCGCTCCCTCAGTACCGCCCCTCCGACAGTGCGGCGCTCCCTCAGTACCGCCCCTCCGACAGTGCGGCGTTCCCTCAGTACCGCCCCTCCGACAGTGCGGCGCTCCCTCAGTACCGCCCCTCCGACAGTGCGCCGCTCCCTCAGTACCGCCCCTCCGACAGCGCAGTACGGCGCTCCCTCAGTACCGCCCCTCCGACAGTGCGCCGCTCCCTCAGTACCGCCCCTCCGACAGCGCAGTACGGCGCTCCCTCAGCACCGCCCCTCCGACAGGGCAGTACGGCGCTCCCTCAGCACCGCCCCTCCGACAGCGCAGTACGGCGCTCCCTCAGCACTGCCCTGGGAGTGTCGGCCTAGATTCATGAGCTCAAGTCTATGGAGTGGGACTGGAACCCACAACTTTTTGACTGAGGGGAGTGTGCTGCCCACTAGCTACGATGGTGCATTTTAATGGCGATAAACATCGGGCGAGATGTAAAGTGGGGTGCCTACTCACGATGAACCGTTTTACAGTAGCGCACACAATGTCAAGATCTACCCCATTGCGTGTAACCTTCCCTGTAACAGCAGCAACTTGCATTCTTGCGGTGTCTGTAATCAGGTGAAACAACCCAAGGTGTTTCACGAGAGACACCGAGCCACATGGGGAGATTTTGGGGACAGGTGACCAAAAGCTGGGTCGAACAGGGAGGTTTTAAAAGGAGCGTCTTGAAGGAGGAGAGAGAGGGGGAGAGGTTTAGGGAGGGAGTTCCAGAGCTCGGGGGCCCCAGGCAGCTGAAGGCACGGCCACCGATGGTGGAGCGATGGAAATTGGGGGATGGGCAAGAGGCCAGAATTGGAGGAGCGCAGAGATCTCTGGGGTCGTGGGGCTTTTGGTTGTGTGTCCTTGCATGACTCTGTGACTGATAGCCTTGGGATGTTAATGGCACTGTTTAAATGCAAATTGTTGGTGATGACGTCAGATAATGTCAATGCCCAACTGGCAGATGAAACGCAGAAAAGTGCAAAGTGATGTCTTTTGGTCGGAGGAACAAGGAGAGGCGATATAAACTGAAGGGTACAGTTCTAAAGGGGGTGCATGAACAGAGAGACCCCCGGGGGTATATGTACACAAATCATTGAAGGTGGCAGGGCAGGTTGAGAAAGCGGGATGCTGGGCTTCAGAAACAGAGGCATCGAGTACAAAAGCAAGGAAGGTATGACAAACCTGTATAAAACACTGGTTCAGCCCCAACTAGAACACTGTGTCCAATTCTGGGCACCACACGGTG
Organism: Pristiophorus japonicus; assembly: GCF_044704955.1. NCBI lineage: Eukaryota > Metazoa > Chordata > Chondrichthyes > Pristiophoridae > Pristiophorus > Pristiophorus japonicus. Next base: position 4,252,541 of record NC_092006.1, read on the forward strand.
GGAAGGATGTGAAGGCCCTTGGAGAGGGTGCGGAGGAGATTGACCAGAATGGTTCCAGGGGGATAGAAACATAGAAACATAGAAAATAGGTGCAGGAGCAGGCCATTCAGCCCTTCTAGCCTGCACCGCCATTCAACGAGTTCATGGCTGAACATGAAACTTCAGTACCCACTTCCTGCTTTCACGCCATACCCCTTGATCCCCCGAGTAGTAAGGACTTCATCTAACTCCCTTTTGAATATATTTAGTGAATTGGCCTCAACTACTTCCTGTGGTAGAGAATTCCACAGGTTCACCACTCTCTGGGTGAAGAAGTTTCTCCTCATCTCGGTCCTAAATGGCTTACCCCTTATCCTTAGACTGTGACCCCTGGTTCTGGACTTCCCCAACATTGGGAACATTCTTCCTGCATCCAACCTGTCCAAACCCGTCAGAATTTTAAACGTTTCTATGAGGTCCCCTCTCACTCTTCTGAACTCCAGTGAATACAAGCCCAGTTGATTCAGTCTTTCTTGATAGGTCAGTCCCACCATCCCGGGAATCAGTCTGGTGAATCTTCGCTGCACTCCCTCAACAGCAAGTATGTCCTTCCTCAAGTTAGGAGACCAAAACTGTACACAATACTCCAGGTGTGGCCTCACCAAGGCCCTGTACAACTGTAGCAACACCTCCCTGCCCCTGTACTCAAATCCCCTCGCTATGAAGGCCAACATGCCATTTGCTTTCTTAACCGCCTGCTGTACCTGCATGCCAACCTTCAATGACTGATGTACCATGACACCCAGGTCTCGTTGCACCTTCCCTTTTCCTAATCTGTCACCATTCAGATAATAGTCTGTCTCTCTGTTTTTACCACCAAAGTGGATAACCTCACATTTATCCACATTATACTTCATCTGCCACGCATTTGCCCACTCACCTAACCTATCCAAGTCACTCTGTAGCCTCATAGCATCCTCCTCGCAGCTCACACTGCCACCCAACTTAGTGTCATCTGCAAATTTGGAGATACTACATTTAATCCCTTCGTCTAAATCATTAATGTATAATGTAAACAGCTGGGGCCCCAGCACAGAACCCTGCGGTACCCCACTAGTCACTGCCTGCCATTCCGAAAAGTACCCATTTACTCCTACTCTTTGCTTCCTGTCTGACAACCAGTTCTCAATCCACGTCAGCACACTACCCCCAATCCCATGTGCTTTAACTTTGCACATTAATCTCCTGTGTGGGACCTTGTCGAAAGCCTTCTGAAAGTCCAAATATACCACATCAACTGGTACTCCTTTGTCCACTTTATTGGAAACATCCTCAAAAAATTCCAGAAGATTTGTCAAGCATGATCTCCCTTTTACAAATCCATGCTGACTTGGACCTATCATGTCACCAATTTCCAAATGCGCTGCTATGACATCCTTAATAATTGATTCCATCATTTTACCCACTACTGAGGTCAGGCTGACCGGTCTATAATTCCGGATGAGGGACTTCAGTGACGGGGAGAGACTGGAGAAGCTGGGGTTGTTCTCCTTGGAGCAGAGAAGGTTGAGAGGAGATTTGATCGAGGTGTTCAAAATCACGAGGCGTCTATTTTCTATGTTTCTATGGGGTACTGAAGTTGAATGTTCAGCCATGAACTCATTGAATGGCGGTGCAGGCTAGAAGGGCCGAATGGCCTACTCCTGCACCTATTTTCTATGTTTCTATGTCTGGTCAGAGTAGAGAGAGAGAAACTGTTCCCATTGGTGGAAGGGCGGAGAACCAGAGGGCATGGATTTAAGGCGATTGGCAGAAGGCGACGTGAGGGAAAAGGTTTTTACGCAGCGAGTGTTTAGGATCTGGAACGCGCTGCCTGAGAGGGTGCTGGAGGCAGACTCAATCGTGGCTTTCAAACGGGAGTTGGATAAGTAGCTGACGGAGAGAGATGTGTCGTACTCCGGGGAAAGGGCGGGGGAGTGGGACTGGCTGAGAGCCGGCACGGGCTCGACTGGCCCAATGGGATCCTCCTGTGCAGTGACCGTTCTCTGATTGGACCACTACTCATTGGAATTCAGAAGAATGAGAGGTGATCTTATCGAAGATTATGAGGGGGGCTTGACAAGGTGGATGCAGAGAGGATGTTTCCACTGATGGGGGAAGACTAGAACTAGGGGGCATGGTCTTAGAATAAGGGGCCGCCCATTTAAAACTGAGATGAGGAGGAATTTCTTCTCCCAGAGGGTTGTAAATCTGTGGAATTCACTGCCTCAGAGAGCTGTGGAAGCCGGGACATTGAATATATTTAAGACAGAGATAGACAGTTTCTTAACAGATAAGGGGGCGGGGAGGGAAGTGGAGCTGAGTCCATGATCGGATTAAATGGCGGAGCAGGCTCGAGGGGCCGAATGGCCGACTCCTGCTCCTATTTCTTATGTTCTGTGATTAATGTCGTCCGTGAGACCCAAGCCCCCTCACTCTGGTTTACAATCAACTCACAACGGGCTCCGCTCCTGAGGTGTGAGGAGGGCACGGAACCCAAACCAATGCCGATGGAACTGTGTTCCTGTAACATTGGGACCCTGCAGGAGTGGGGTGGGGGGGGGGGCAGAGATCTGGAGGGTCGGGTGGCTGCACAAATAATTGTGACCTCCTTCAATGATAACACCCCGCTCCTTGTCGTCATGGCAGGTCTGTTTGTGCAATAAGAGTTGCTGCGATTGGCTCCTCGTGAGTTGCTAAGGGGAGGAGGGGGTTAATTCCCATCTCAGTTTGCCGGATGACCTCAGTGACTCGGGACCCCGGTTTATGGGGAGTTTTACAGGTGGACTCGGGGAGCTGCAAATTCAGATCTGGTTCCTGCTTAGTTAATGACTGACTTTGTATATTTGGTGAGTTGCTGGAGATGGTATTTAGCTGTGGAATGGGGGGTGGGGGGGAGAGAGAGAGACAGGGGCGGGGGGGAAAGAGAGAGAGAGAGAGAGAGAGAGACGGGGGCGGGGGGGAAAGAGAGAGAGAGAGAGAGAAAGAGAGAGAGACGGGGGCGGGGGGGAAAGAGAGAGAGAGAGAGAGAGACGGGGTCGGGGGGAGAGAGAGAGACAGAGACGGGGTCGGGGGGAGAGAGAGACAGAGTGGGGGGGGAGAGAGAGAGAGAGAGAGAGAGACGGGGTCGGGGGGAGAGAGAGAGACAGAGACGGGGTCGGGGGGAGAGAGAGACAGAGTGGGGGGGGAGAGAGAGAGAGAGAGACAGAGTGGGGGGGGAGAGAGAGAGAGAGACAGAGTGGGGGGGGAAGAGAGAGAGAGAGACAGAGTGGGGGGGGAAGAGAGAGAGAGAGACAGAGTGGGGGGGGGGAAGAGAGAGAGAGAGACAGAGTGGGGGGGGGGGAAGAGAGAGAGAGAGACAGAGTGGGGGGGGGGGAGAGAGAGAGAGAGACAGAGTGGGGGGGGAGAGAGAGAGAGACAGAGTGGGGGGGGGAGAGAGAGAGAGAGACAGAGTGGGGGGGAGAGAGAGAGAGAGAGACAAAGTGGGGGGGAGAGAGACAGAGTGGGGGGGAGAGAGACAGAGTTGGGGGGGAGAGAGAGAGAAAGAGAGACAGAGTTGGGGGGGAGAGAGAGAGAAAGAGAGACAGAGTGGGGGGGGGAGAGAGAGACAGAGTGGGGGGGGGGAGAGAGAGAGAGACAGAGTGGGGGGGGGGGAGAGAGAGAGAGAGAGAGACAGAGTGGGGGGGAGAGAGACAGAGTGGGGGGGAGAGAGAGAGAGAGAGACAGAGTGGGGGGGAGAGAGACAGAGTTGGGGGGGAGAGAGACAGAGTTGGGGGGGAGAGAGAGAGAGAGACAGAGTGGGGGGGGGGAGAGAGACAGAGTGGGGGGGAGAGAGAGAGAGACAGAGTGGGGGGGGGGAGAGAGAGAGACAGAGTCGGGGGGGGGAGAGAGACAGTGGGGGGGGGGGAGAGAGAGAGACAGAGTGGGGGGGGGAGAGACAGAGTGGGGGGGGGAGAGACAGAGTGGGGGGGGGAGAGACAGAGTTGGGGGGGGGGAGAGAGAGACAGAGTGGGAGGGGGAGAGAGAGAGACGTGGGGGGGAAAGAGAGGGGGAGAGAGAGATAGACAGAGAGAGGGGGAGAGAGAGAGGCGGAGGAGTGGAAAGAGAGAGGGCGCGAGGTGGAGAGGGACTGGGAGGAGGAGGAGGAGACAGAGGGAGAGCCCCCTCCCAGATCTGTGGTCTTAGAATGACAGAAATTTACAGCACGGGAGGAGGCCATTTCGGCCCATCGTGTCCGCGCCGGCCGACCAAGAGCTACCCAGCCTAATCCCACTTCCCGCTCTCGGTCCGTAGCCCTGTGGGTTACGGCACTTCAAGCTGCACATCCAAATGTGGTGAGGGTTTCTGCCTCTACCTCCCTTTCAGGCAGTGAGTTCCCCCCCAGACCCCCACCTCCCTCTGGGTGAAGACATTTCCCCTCAAATCCCCTCTAAACCTCCCCCCAATTACTTTCAATCTCTGCCCCCTGGTTGTTGACTCCTCTGCCAAGGGAAACAGGTCCGACCTATCCACTCTATCCAGGCCCCTCATCATTTTATACACCTCAATCAGGTCTCCCCTCAGCCTCCTCTGTTCCAAAGAAAACAACCCAGCCTATCCAATCTTTCCTCATCGCTAAAATTCTCCAGTCCAGTGCAACATCCTGGTAAATCTCCTCCATACCCTCTCCAGTGCAACATCCTGGTAAATCTCCTCTGTACCCTCTCTAGTGCAACATCCTGGTAAATCTCCTCTGTACCCTCTCTAGTGCAACATCCTGGTAAATCTCCTCTGAACCCTCTCTAGTGCAACATCCTGGTAAATCTCCTCTGTACCCTCTCTAGTGCAACATCCTGGTAAATCTCCTCTGTACCCTCTCTAGTGCAACATCCTGGTAAATCTCCTCTGAACCCTCTCTAGTGCAACATCCTGGTAAATCTCCTCTGTACCCTCTCTAGTGCAACATCCTGGTAAATCTCCTCTGTACCCTCTCTAGTGCAACATCCTGGTAAATCTCCTCTGTACCCTTTCTAGTGCAACATCCTGGTAAATCTCCTCCGTCCCCTCTCCAGTGCAGCATCCTGGTAAATCTCCTCTGTACCCTCTCTAGTGCAACATCCTGGTAAATCTCCTCTGTACCCTCTCCAGTGCAACATCCTGGTAAATCTCCTCTGTACCCTCTCTAGTGCAACATCCTGGTAAATCTCCTCTGCACCCTCTCTAGTGCAACATCCTGGTAAATCTCCTCTGCACCCTCTCTAGTACAATCACATCTTTCCTGTAATGTGGTGACCAGAACTGCACGCAGTACTCCAGATGTGGCCTAACTAGTGTTTTATACAGTTCAAGCCTAGCCTCCCTGCTCTTGTATTCTATGCCTCGGCTAATAAAGGCAAGTATTCCATATTCCGTCTTGCGGCTGAGTGATTGGGAAGATCCATCCCTGCTCATCCAGGGTCTCAGTCCATAGAAGCCGTCTGTTTCCACCTCCGTAACAAGGCCCGTCTCCACCCCTGCCTCAGCTCATCCGCTGCTGAAGCCCTCATCCGTGCCTTTGTTACCTCCAGACTTGACTATTCCAACGCACTCCTGGCTGGCCTCCCACATTCTACCCGACGTAAACTAGAGGTGATCCAAAACTTGGCTACCCCCGTGTCCTAACTCACACCGAGTCCCGCTCACCCATCACCCCCTGTGTTCGCTGACCCCGTGTCCTAACTCACACCGAGTCCCACTCACCCATCACCCCCTGTGCTCGCTGACCCCCGTGTCCTAACTCGCACCGAGTCCCGCTCACCCATCACCCCCTGTGCTCGCTGACCTACATTGGCTCCCGGTTAATCAACACCTCGATTTCAAAATTCTCATCCTTGTTTTCAAATCCCTCCACGGCCCTCGCCCCTCCCTATCTCTGTAAACTCCTCCAGCCCCTATATCCCTCCCTATCTCTGTAACTTCCTCCAGCCTCTACACCCCTTCCCTATCTCTGTAACCCCCTCCAGCCCCTACACCCCTCCCTATCTCTGTAACCCCCTCCAGCCCCTACACCCCTTCCCTATCTCTGTAACTCCCTCCAGCCCCTACACCCCTCCCTATCTCTGTAACTTCCTCCAGCCCCTACACCCCTCCCTATCTCTGTAACCCCCTCCTGCCCCTACACCCCTCCCTATCTCTGTAACCTCCTCCAGCCCCTACACCCCTCCCTATCTCTGTAACCTCCTCCAGCCCCTACACTCCTCCCTATCTCTATAACCTCCTCCAGCCCCTACACTCCTCCCTATCTCTGTAACCTCCTCCAGCCGTATAACCCCCCCGAGATCTCTGCACTCCTCTAATTCTGCCCTGTTGAGCATCCCTGATTACAATCGCTCCACCATCGGTGGCCGTGCCTTCAGCTGCCTGGGCCCCAAGCTCTGGAACTCCCTCCCTAAACCTCTCCGCCTCTCTCTCCTCCTTTAAGATGCTCTTTAAAACCGACCTCTTTGAACCAGCTTTTGGTCACCTGTCCCTAATTTCTACTTCTGCGGCTCGGGGTCAAATTTATTGGTTTTGTCTTGTATCACTGCTGTGAAGCGCCTTGGGATGCTTTACTGCATCAAAGGCGCTATATAAATCCAAGTTGTTGTTGTAACATAACCCTTTCAGCCCCAGTATCATTCTGCGTGTTCAGAGAAGGTTCACTCGGTTGATTCCGGGGATGAGGGGGTTGACTTATGGGGAAAGGTTGAGTAGGTTGGGCCTCTACTCATTGGAATTCAGAAGAATGAGAGATGATCTTATCAAAACGTGTAAGATTATGAGGGGGCTTGACAAGGTGGATGCAGAGAGGATGTTTCCACTGATGGGGGAGACTAGAACTCGGGGGCATGGTCTTAGAATAAGGGGCCACCCATTTAAAACAGAGATGAGGAGAAATTTCTTCCCTCAGAGGGTTGTAAATCTGTGGAATTCTCTGCCCCAGAGAGTTGTGGAAACTGGGACATTGAATATATTTAAGGTGGAGATAGACAGATTTTTGAGCAATAAGGAAGTGAAGGGTTATGGGGAGCGGGCGGGGAAGTGAAGCCGAGTCCATGATCAAATCAACCATGATCGTATTGAATGGCGGAGCAGGCTCGAGGGGCCGAATGGCCTCCTCCTGCTCCTATTTCTTATGTTTTTATAGATGGTTGAGCAGTTTTAATCAGGGATGCTCAAGAGGGCAGAATTTGAGGAGCGCAGAGATCTCGTGGTGTCGTGAGGCTGGAGGAGGTTACAGAGATAGGGAGGGGTGTAGGGCTGGAGGGGGTTACAGAGATAGGGAGGGGTGTAGGGCTGGAGGGGGTTACAGAGATAGGGAGGGGTGTAGGGCTGTAGGGGGTTACAGAGATAGGGAGGGGTGTAGGGGCTGGAGGAGGTTACAGAGATAGGGAGGGTGTAGGGGCTGGAGGAGGTTACAGAGATAGGGAGGGTGTAGGGGCTGGAGGAGGTTACAGAGATAGGGAGGGTGTAGGGGCTGGAGGAGGTTACAGAGATAGGGAGGGTGTAGGGGCTGGAGGAGGTTACAGAGATAGGGAGGGGTGTAGGGGCTGGAGGAAGTTACAGAGATAGGGAGGGTGTAGGGGCTGGAGGAGGTTACAGAGATAGGGAGGGGTGTAGGGCTGGAGGAGGTTACAGAGATAGGGAGGGGTGTAGGGCTGGAGGAAGTTACAGAGATAGGGAGGGGTGTAGGGGCTGGAGGGGGTTACAGAGATAGGGAGGGGTGTAGGGCTGGAGGAAGTTACATAGATAGGGAGGGGTATAGGGGCTGGAGGGGGTTACAGAGATAGGGAGGGGGTGTAGGGGGCTAGAGGAGGTTACAGAGATAGGGAGATGTGTAGGGGCTGGAGGAGGACGTTCTAGAGATAGGAAGGGGTGTAGGGGCTGGAGGAGGAGGTTACAGAGATAGGGAGGGGCAAGGAGGCCATGGAGGGTTTTGAACACAAGGATGAGAATTTTGAAATTGAGGCATTGTTGAACCTTCCGAATGTACTAGGGGACCGAGGGTCTAGCGAGAATGAGGAACTGAAAGATATCCTTATTCGGCGGGAAATTGATGGGATTAAAGGCCGATAAATCCCCGGGGCCTGATAGTTAAGAAGTACTTAAGAGTACTTAAGGAAGTGGCCCTAGAAATAGTGGATGCATTGGTGATCATTTTCCAACAATCTATCGACTCTGGATCAGTTTCTATGGACTGGAGGGTAGCTAATGTAACACCACTTTTTAAAAAAGGAGGGAGAGAGAAAACGGGTAATTATAGACCGGTTAGCCTGACATCAGTAGTGGGGAAAATGTTGGAATCAATCATTAAGGATGAAATAGCAACACATTTGGAAAGCAGTGACAGGATTGGTCCAAGTCAGCATGGATTTATGAAAGGGAAATCATGCTTGATGAATCTTCTGGAATTTTTTGAGGCTGTAACTAGTAGAGTGGACAAGGGAGAACCAGTGGATGTGATGTATTTGGACTTTCAAAAGGCTTTTGACAAGGTCCTGCACAAGAGATTGGTGTACAAAATTAAAGCACATGGTATTGGGGGTAATGTACTGACGTGGATAGAGAACTGGTTGGCAGACAGGAAGCAGAGAGTCGGGATAAACGGGTCCTTTTCAGAATGGCAGACAGTGACTAGTGGAGTGTCGCAGGGCTCAGTGCTGGGACCCCAGCTATTTACAATATACATTAATGATTTGGATGAAGGAATTACATAAGAACATAAGAATTAGGAACAGCAGTAGGCCATCTAGCCCCTCGAGTCTGCGCCGCCATTCAACAAGATCATGGCTGATCTGGCCGTGGACTCAGCTCCACTTACCCGCCCGCGCCCCGTAACCCTTAATTCCCTTATTGGTTAAAAATATATCTATCTGTGACTTGAATACATTCAATGAGCTAGCCTCAACTGCTTCCTTGGGCAGAGAATTCCACAGATTCACAACCCTCTGGGAGAAGAAATTCCTTCTCAACTCGGTTTTAAATTGGCTCTCCCGTATTTTGAGGCTGTGCCCCCTAGTTCTAGTCTCCCCGACCAGTGGAAACAACCTCTCTGCCTCTATCTTGTCTATCCCTTTCATGATTTTAAATGTTTCTATAAGATCACCCCTCATCCTTCTGAACTCCAACGAGTAAAGACCCAGTCTACTCAATCTATCATCATAAGGTAACCCCCTCATCTCCGGAATCAGCCTAGTGAATCGTCTCTGTACCCACTCCAAAGCCAGTATATCCTTCCTTAAGTAAGGTGACTAAAACTGCACACAGTACTCCAGGTGCAACCTCACCAATACCCTGTACAGTTGCAGCAGGACCTCCCTGCTTTTGTACTCCATCCCTCTCGCAATGAAGGCCAACATTCCATTCGCCTTCCTGATTACCTGCTGCACCTGCAAACTAACTTCTTGGGATTCATGCACAAGGACCCCCAGGTCCCTCTGCACCGCAGCATGTTGTAATTTCTCCCCATTCAAATAATATTCCCTTTTACTGTTTTTTTTTCCCAAGGTGGATGAGCTCACACTTTCCGACATTGTATTCCATCTGCCAAACCTTAGCCCATTCGCTTAACCTATCTAAATCTCTTTGCAGCCTCTCTGTGTCCTCTACACAACCCGCTTTCCCACTAATCTTTGTGTCATCTGCAAATTTTGTTACACTACACTCTGTCCCCTCTTCCAGGTCATCTATGTATATTGTAAACAGTTGTGGTCCCAGCACCGATCCCTGTGGCACACCACTAACCACCGATTTCCAACCCGAAAAGGACCCATTTATCCCGATTCTTTGCTTTCTGTTCGCCAGCCAATTCTCTATCCATGCTAATACATTTCCTCTGACTCCGCGTACCTCTATCTTCTGCAGTAACCTTTTGTGGCACCTTATCGAATGCCTTTTGGAAATCTAAATACACCACATCCATCGGTACACCTCTATCCACCATGCTCATTATATCCTCAAAGAATTCTAGTAAATTAGTTAAACATGAAACATGATTAAAATTGAGTGTAATATCTCCAAGTTTGTGGATGATACTAAGCTGGGTGGCGGTGTGAGCTGTGAGGAGGACGCTAAGAGACTGCAGGGTGACTTGGACAGGTTAGGTGAGTGGGCAAATACATGGCAGATGCAGTATAATGTGGATAAATGTGAGGTTATCCATTTTGGGGGCAAAAACACGAAGGCAGAATATTATCTGAATGGCAGCAGACTAGAAAAAGGGGAGGTGCAACGAGACCTGGGTGTCATGGTACATCAGTCATTGAAAGTTGGCATGCAGGTACAGCAGGCGGTGAAGAATGCAAATGGCATGTTGGCCTTCATAGCGAGAGGATTTGAGTACAGGAGCAGGGAGGTCTTACTGCAGTTGTACAGGGCCTTGGTGAGGCCACACCTGGAATATTATGTTCAGTTTTGGTCTCCTAGTCTGAGGAAGGACATTCTTGCTATTGAGGGAGTGCAGCGAAGGTTCACCAGACTGATTCCAGGGATGGCAGGACTGACATATGAGGAGAGACTGGATCAACTGGGCCTGTATTCACTGGAGTTTAGAAGGATGAGAGGGCATCTCATAGAAACATATAAGATTCTGACGGGATTAGACAGGTTAGATGCGGGAAGAATGTTCCCGATGTTGGGGAAGTCCAGAACCAGGGGTCACAGTCTAAGGATAAGGGGTAAGCCATTTAGGACTGAGATGAGGAGAAACTTCTTCACTCAGAGAGTGGAAATCCCTGCCGCAGAAAGTTGTTGATGCCAGTTCATTGGATATATTCAAGAGGGAGTTAGATATGGCCCTTACGGTTAAGGGGATCAAGGGGTATGGAGAGAAAGCAGGAAAGGGGTACTGGGGGAATGATCAGCCATGATCTTATTGAATGGCAGTGCAGGCTCGAAGGGCCGAATGACCTACTCCTGCACCTATTTTCTATGTTTCTATGGACCAGGAGCCAATGTAGGGTGATGGGTGAACGGGACTCGGCGCGAGTTAGCACACGGGGCATTGAGCACAGGGGGTGATGGGTGAGCAGGACTGGGTGTGAGTTAGGACATGGGGCAGTGAGCACAGGGAGTGATGGGTGAGCGGGACTGGGTGCGAGTTAGGACACGGGGCAGTGAGCACAGGGGGTGATGGGTGAGCGGGACTGGGTGCGAGTTAGGACATGGGGCAGTGAGCACAGGGGGTGATGGGTGAGCGGGACTGGGTGTGAGTTAGGACACGGGGTCAGTGAGCACAGGGGGTGATGGGTGAGTGGGACTGGGTGTGAGTTAGGACATGGGGCAGCGAGCACAGGAGGTGATGGGTGAGCGGGACTCGGTGCGAGTTAGGACACGGGGCAGTGAGCACAGGGGGTGATGGGTGAACGGGACTGGGTGCGAGTTAGGACATGGGGCAGCGAGCACAGGGGGTGATGGGTGAGCGGGACTGGGTGCGAGTTAGGACACGGGGCAGTGAGCACAGGGGGTGATGGGTGAGTGGGACTGGGTGCGAGTTAGGACACGGGGTAGTGAGCACAGGGAGTGATGGGTGAGCGGGACTGGGTGCGAGTTACGACATGGGGCAACGAGCACAGGGGGTGATGGGTGAGCGGGACTGGGTGCGAGTTAGGACATGGGGCAGTGGGCACGGGGTGATGGGTGAGCGGGACTCGGTGCGAGTTAGGACACGGGGCAGTGGGCACAGGGGGTGATGGGTGAGTGGGACTGGGTGCGAGTTAGGACACGGGGTCAGTGAGCACAGGGGGTGATGGGTGAGTGGGACTGGGTGTGAGTTAGGACACGGGGAGCAGAGTTTCGAATGGGGCAGAATGTGGGAGAGAAAGAAACTATTTGCTCTGGTGGAGGAGTCTTGAACAAGGGGGCAGAACCTTACAATTCGAGCCAGGCCGTTCACTCCTTCACACAAAGGGGAGCGGGAATCTGGAACTCTCTTCCCCCAAAAGCTGTCGAGGCCGGGGCTCAATTGAAAATGTCAAAACTGAGATCGACAGATTGTTGGATAAAATTAAACGTTACGGAACCAAGGCGGGTAGACGGAGTTCGGTCGAAGATCAGCCCTGATCTCATTGAATGGCGTAACAGGCTCGAGGGGCTGAATGGGCCTCCTCCTGTTCCTGTGTAACAGGCTCAAGGGGCTGAATGGGCCTCCTCCTGTTCCTGTGTAACAGGCTCGAGGGACCTAATGGGCCTCCTCCTGTTCCTGTGTAACAGGCTCGAGGGGCTGACTGCCCTCCTCCTGTTCCTGTGTGACAGGCTCGAGGGGCTGAATGGGCCTCCTCCTGTTCCTGTGTAACAGGCTCGAGGGACCTAATGGGCCTCCTCCTGTTCCTGTGTAACAGGCTCGAGGGGCTGACTGCCCTCCTCCTGTTCCTGTGTAACAGGCTCGAGGGGCTGACTGCCCTCCTCCTGTTCCTGTGTGACAGGCTCGAGGGGCTGAATGGGCCTCCTGTTCCTGTGTAACAGGCTCGAGGGGCTGAATGGGCGGCCTCCTGTTCCTGTGTAACAGGCTCGAGGGACTGAATGGGCCTCCTCCTGTTCCTGTGTAACAGGCTCGAGGGGCTGAATGGGCCTCCTCCTGTTCCTGTGTAACAGGCTCGAGGGGCTGAATGGGCGGCCTCCTGTTCCTGTGTAACAGGCTCAAGGGACTGACTGGCCTCCTCCTGTTCCTGTGTAACAGGCTCGAGGGACAGAATGGGCCTCCTCCTCTTCCTGTGTAACAGGCTCGAGGGACTGAATGGGCCTCCTCGTGTTCCTGTGTAACAGGCTCGAGGGGCTGAATGGGCCTCCTCCTGTTCCTGTGTAACAGGCTCGAGGGACTGAATGGGCCTCCTCGTGTTCCTGTGTAACAGGCTCGAGGGGCTGAATGGGCCTCCTCCTGTTGCTGTGTAACAGGCTTGAGGGGCTGAATGGGCCTCCTCCTGTTCCCATGTATCAGGCTCGAGGTGCTGAATGGGCCTCCTCCTGTTCCTGTGGAACAGGCTCGAGGGGCTGACTGGGCCTCCTCCTGTTCCTGTGCAACGGGCTCGAGGGGCTGAATGGGCCTCCTCCTGTTCCTGTGTAACAGGCTCGAGGGGCTGACTGCCCTCCTCCTGTTCCTGTGTAACAGGCTCGAGGGACTGAATGGGCCTCCTCGTGTTCCTGTGTAACAGGCTCGAGGGGCTGAATGGGCCTCCTCCTGTTCCTGTGTAACAGGCTCGAGGGGCTGAATGGGGCCTCCTCCTGTTCCTGTGTAACAGGCTCGAGGGGCTGACTGGCCTCCTCCTGTTCCTGTGTAACAGGCTCGAGGGGCTGAATGGGCTTTTTCCTGGTCCTGTGTAACAGGCTCGAGGAGCTGAATGGGCCTCCTCCTGTTCCTGTGTAACAGGCTCGAGGGACTGAATCGGCCTCCTCATGTTCCTGTGTAACAGGCTCGAGGGGCTGAATGGGCCTCCTCCTGTTCCTGTGTAACAGGCTCGAGGGGCTGAATGGGCCTCCTCCTGTTCCTGTGTAACAGGCTCGAGGGGCTGAATGGGCTTTCTCCTGTTCCTGTGTAACAGGCTCGAGGGGCTGAATGGGCGGCCTCCTGTTCCTGTGTAACAGGCTCGAGGGGCTGAATGGGCCTCCTCCTGTTCCCATGTAACAGGCTCGAGGGGCTGAATGGGCCTCCTCCTGTACCTGTGTAACAGGCTCAAGGGGCTGAATGGGCTTTCTCCTGTTCCTGTGTAACAGGCTCAAGGGGCTGACTGGCCTCCTCCTGTTCCTGTGTAACAGGCTCGAGGGGTGAATGGGCTTTCTCCTGTTCCTGTGTAACAGGCTCGAGGGGCTGAATGGGCTTTCTCCTGTTCCTGTGTAACAGGCTCGAGGGGCTGAATGGGCCTCCTCCTGTTCCTGTGTAACAGGCTCGAGGGACCTAATGGGCCTCCTCCTGTTCCTGTGTAACAGGCTCGAGGGGCTGAATGGGCCTCCTCCTGTTCCTGTGTAACAGGCTCGAGGGGCTGAATGGGCCTCCTCCTGTTCCTGTGTAACAGGCTCGAGGGGCTGAATGGGCCTCCTCCTGTTTCTGTGTAACAGGCTCGAGGGGCTGAATGGGCTTTCTCCTGTTCCTGTATAACAGGCTCAAGGGGCTGAATGGGCCTCCTGCTGTTCCTGTGTAACAGGCTCAAGGGGCTGAATGGGCTTTCTCCTGTTCCTGTGTAACAGGCTCAAGGGGCTGACTGGCCTCCTCCTGTTCCTGTGTAACAGGCTCGAGGGGCTGAATGGGCTTTCTCCTGTTCCTGTGTAACAGGCTCAAGGGGCTGAATGGGCTTTCTCCTGTTCCTGTGTAACAGGCTTGAGGAGCTGAATGAGCCTCCTCCTGTTCCTGTGTAACAGGCTCGAGGGACTGAATGGGCCTCCTCCTGTTCCTGTGTAACAGGCTCGAGGGACCTAATGGGCCTCCTCCTGTTCCTGTGTAACAGGCTCGAGGGGCTGAATGGGCCTCCTCCTGTTCCTGTGTAACAGGCTCGAGGGGCTGAATGGGCCTCCTCCTGTTCCTGTGTAACAGGCTCGAGGGGATGAATGGGCCTCCTCTTGTTCCTGTGTAACAGGCTCGAGGGTCTGAATGGGCCTCCTCCTGATCCTGTGCAACGGGCTCGAGGGGCTGAATGGGCCTCCTCCTGTTCCTGTGCAACGGGCTCGAGGGGCTGAATGGGCCTCCTCCTGTTCCCATGTATCAGGCTCGAGGGGCTGAATGGGCCTCCTCCTGTTCCTGTGTAACAGGCTCGAGGGGCTGACTGGGCCTCCTCCTGTTCCTGTGCAACGGGCTCGAGGGGCTGAATGGGCCTCCTCCTGTTCCTGTGTAACAGGCTCGAGGGGCTGACTGGCCTCCTCCTGTTCCTGTGTAACAGGCTCGAGGGACTGAATGGGCGTCCTCCTGTTCCTGTGTAAAAGGCTCGAGGGGCTGAATGGGCCTCCTCTTCCTGTGTAACAGGCTCGAGGGGCTGAATGGGCCTCCTCCTGTTCCTGTGCAACAGGCTCGAGGGGCTGAATGGGCCTCTTCCTGTTCCTGTGTAACAGGCTCGAGGGGCTGAATGGCTTGCTCCTGTTCCTGTGTAACAGGCTCGAGGGGCTGAATGGGCTTTCTCCTGTTCCTGTGTAACAGGCTCGAGGAGCTGAATGGGCCTCCTCCTGTTCCTGTGTAACAGGCTCGAGGGACAGAATGGGCCTCCTCCTGTTCCTGTGTAACAGGCTCGAGGGGCTGAATGGGCCTCCTCCTGTTCCTGTGTAACAGGCTCGAGAGGCTGAATGGGCCTCCTCCTGTTCCCATGTAACAGGCTCGAGGGGCTGAATGGGCCTCCTCCTGTTCCTGTGTAACAGACTCGAGCGGCTGAATGGGCCTCCTCCTGTTCCTGTGTAACAGACTCGAGGGGCTGAATGGGCCTCCTCCTGTTCCTGTGTAACAGACTCGAGCGGCTGACTGGGCCTCCTCCTGTTCCTGTGTAACAGACTCGAGCGGCTGACTGGGCCTCCTCCTGTTCCTGTGTAACGGGCTCGAGGGGCTGACTGGGCCTCATCCTGTTCCTGTGTAACGGGCTCGAGGAGCTGAATGGGCCCCTTCCTGTTGCTGTGTAACAGGCTTGAGGGGCTGAATGGGCCTCCTCCTGTTCCCATGTATCAGGCTCGAGGTGCTGAATGGGCCTCCTCCTGTTCCTGTGTAACAGGCTCGAGGGGCTGACTGGGCCTCCTCCTGTTCCTGTGCAACGGGCTCGAGGGGCTGAATGGGCCTCCTCCTGTTCCTGTGTAACAGGCTCGAGGGGCTGACTGGCCTCCTCCTGTTCCTGTGTAACAGGCTCGAGGGACTGAATGGGCCTCCTCCTGTTCCTGTGTAACAGGCTCGAGGGGCTGAATGGGCCTCCTCCTGTTCCTGTGTAACAGGCTCGAGGGGCTGAATGGGCCTCCTCCTGTTCCTGTGCAACAGGCTCGAGGGGCTGAATGGGCCTCCTCCTGTTCCTGTGTAACAGGCTCGAGGGGCTGAATGGACCTCCTCCTGTTCCTGTGTAACAGACTCGAGGGGCTGAATGGGCCTCTTCCTGTTCCTGTGTAACAGGCTCGAGGGACTGAATGGGCCTCCTCGTGTTCCTGTGTAACAGGCTCGAGGGGCTGAATGGGCCTCCTCCTGTTCCTGTGCAACAGGCTCGAGGGGCTGACTGGGCCTCCTCCTGTTCCTGTGTAACGGGCTCGAGGGGCTGACTGGGCCTCATCATGTTCCTGTGTAACGGGCTCGAGGAGCTGAATGCGCCCCTTCCTGTTCCTGTGTAACAGGCTCGAGGGGCTGAATGGGCCTCCTCCTGTTCCTGTGTAACAGGCTCGAGGGGCTGACTGCCCTCCTCCTGTTCCTGTGTAACAGGCTCGAGGGACTGAATGGGCCTCCTCGTGTTCCTGTGTAACAGGCTCGAGGGGCTGAATGGGCCTCCTCCTGTTGCTGTGTAACAGGCTCGAGGGGCTGAATGGGCCTCCTCCTGTTCCCATGTATCAGGCTCGAGGGGCTGAATGGGCCTCCTCCTGTTCCTGTGTAACAGGCTCGAGCGGCTGACTGGGCCTCCTCCTGTTCCTGTGTAACAGGCTCGAGGGGCTGAATGGACCTCCTCGTGTTCCTGTGTAACAGGCTCGAGGGGCTGAATGGGCCTCCTCCTGTTCCCATGTAACAGGCTCGAGGGGCTGAATGGGCCTCCTCCTGTTCCTGTGTAACAGGCTCGAGCGGCTGACTGGGCCTCCTCCTGTTCCTGTGTAACAGGCTCGAGGGGCTGAATGGACCTCCTCCTGTTCCTGTGTAACAGACTCGAGGGGCTGAATGGGCCTCTTCCTGTTCCTGTGTAACAGGCTCGAGGGTCTGAATGGCCTGCTCCTGTTCCTGTGTAACAGGCTCGAGGGGCTGAATGGGCTTTCTCCTGTTCCTGTGTAACAGGCTCGTGGAGCTGAATGGGCCTCCTCCTGTTCCTGTGTAACAGGTTCGAGGGACTGAATGGGCCTCCTCCTGTTCCTGTGTAACAGGCTCGAGGGGCTGAATGGGCTTTCTCCTGTTCCTGTGTAACAGGCTCAAGGGGCTGACTGGCCTCCTCCTGTTCCTGTGTAACAGGCTCGAGGGGTGAATGGGCTTTCTCCTGTTCCTGTGTAACAGGCTCGAGGGGCTGAATGGGCTTTCTCCTGTTCCTGTGTAACAGGCTCGAGGGGCTGAATGGGCCTCCTCCTGTTCCTGTGTAACAGGCTCGAGGGACCTAATGGGCCTCCTCCTGTTCCTGTGTAACAGGCTCGAGGGGCTGAATGGGCCTCCTCCTGTTCCTGTGTAACAGGCTCGAGGGGCTGAATGGGCCTCCTCCTGTTCCTGTGTAACAGGCTCGAGGGGCTGAATGGGCCTCCTCCTGTTTCTGTGTAACAGGCTCGAGGGGCTGAATGGGCTTTCTCCTGTTCCTGTATAACAGGCTCAAGGGGCTGAATGGGCCTCCTGCTGTTCCTGTGTAACAGGCTCAAGGGGCTGAATGGGCTTTCTCCTGTTCCTGTGTAACAGGCTCAAGGGGCTGACTGGCCTCCTCCTGTTCCTGTGTAACAGGCTCGAGGGGCTGAATGGGCTTTCTCCTGTTCCTGTGTAACAGGCTCAAGGGGCTGAATGGGCTTTCTCCTGTTCCTGTGTAACAGGCTTGAGGAGCTGAATGAGCCTCCTCCTGTTCCTGTGTAACAGGCTCGAGGGACTGAATGGGCCTCCTCCTGTTCCTGTGTAACAGGCTCGAGGGACCTAATGGGCCTCCTCCTGTTCCTGTGTAACAGGCTCGAGGGGCTGAATGGGCCTCCTCCTGTTCCTGTGTAACAGGCTCGAGGGGCTGAATGGGCCTCCTCCTGTTCCTGTGTAACAGGCTCGAGGGGATGAATGGGCCTCCTCTTGTTCCTGTGTAACAGGCTCGAGGGTCTGAATGGGCCTCCTCCTGTTCCTGTGCAACGGGCTCGAGGGGCTGAATGGGCCTCCTCCTGTTCCTGTGCAACGGGCTCGAGGGGCTGAATGGGCCTCCTCCTGTTCCCATGTATCAGGCTCGAGGGGCTGAATGGGCCTCCTCCTGTTCCTGTGTAACAGGCTCGAGGGGCTGACTGGGCCTCCTCCTGTTCCTGTGCAACGGGCTCGAGGGGCTGAATGGGCCTCCTCCTGTTCCTGTGTAACAGGCTCGAGGGGCTGACTGGCCTCCTCCTGTTCCTGTGTAACAGGCTCGAGGGACTGAATGGGCGTCCTCCTGTTCCTGTGTAAAAGGCTCGAGGGGCTGAATGGGCCTCCTCTTCCTGTGTAACAGGCTCGAGGGGCTGAATGGGCCTCCTCCTGTTCCTGTGCAACAGGCTCGAGGGGCTGAATGGGCCTCTTCCTGTTCCTGTGTAACAGGCTCGAGGGGCTGAATGGCTTGCTCCTGTTCCTGTGTAACAGGCTCGAGGGGCTGAATGGGCTTTCTCCTGTTCCTGTGTAACAGGCTCGAGGAGCTGAATGGGCCTCCTCCTGTTCCTGTGTAACAGGCTCGAGGGACAGAATGGGCCTCCTCCTGTTCCTGTGTAACAGGCTCGAGGGGCTGAATGGGCCTCCTCCTGTTCCTGTGTAACAGGCTCGAGAGGCTGAATGGGCCTCCTCCTGTTCCCATGTAACAGGCTCGAGGGGCTGAATGGGCCTCCTCCTGTTCCTGTGTAACAGACTCGAGCGGCTGAATGGGCCTCCTCCTGTTCCTGTGTAACAGACTCGAGGGGCTGAATGGGCCTCCTCCTGTTCCTGTGTAACAGACTCGAGCGGCTGACTGGGCCTCCTCCTGTTCCTGTGTAACAGGCTCGAGGGGCTGACTGGGCCTCCTCCTGTTCCTGTGCAACGGGCTCGAGGGGCTGAATGGGCCTCCTCCTGTTCCTGTGTAACAGGCTCGAGGGGCTGACTGGCCTCCTCCTGTTCCTGTGTAACAGGCTCGAGGGACTGAATGGGCGTCCTCCTGTTCCTGTGTAAAAGGCTCGAGGGGCTGAATGGGCCTCCTCTTCCTGTGTAACAGGCTCGAGGGGCTGAATGGGCCTCCTCCTGTTCCTGTGCAACAGGCTCGAGGGGCTGAATGGGCCTCTTCCTGTTCCTGTGTAACAGGCTCGAGGGGCTGAATGGCTTGCTCCTGTTCCTGTGTAACAGGCTCGAGGGGCTGAATGGGCTTTCTCCTGTTCCTGTGTAACAGGCTCGAGGAGCTGAATGGGCCTCCTCCTGTTCCTGTGTAACAGGCTCGAGGGACAGAATGGGCCTCCTCCTGTTCCTGTGTAACAGGCTCGAGGGGCTGAATGGGCCTCCTCCTGTTCCTGTGTAACAGGCTCGAGAGGCTGAATGGGCCTCCTCCTGTTCCCATGTAACAGGCTCGAGGGGCTGAATGGGCCTCCTCCTGTTCCTGTGTAACAGACTCGAGCGGCTGAATGGGCCTCCTCCTGTTCCTGTGTAACAGACTCGAGGGGCTGAATGGGCCTCCTCCTGTTCCTGTGTAACAGACTCGAGCGGCTGACTGGGCCTCCTCCTGTTCCTGTGTAACAGACTCGAGCGGCTGACTGGGCCTCCTCCTGTTCCTGTGTAACGGGCTCGAGGGGCTGACTGGGCCTCATCCTGTTCCTGTGTAACGGGCTCGAGGAGCTGAATGGGCCCCTTCCTGTTCCTGTGTAACAGGCTCGAGGGGCTGAATGGGTCTCCTCCTGTTGCTGTGTAACAGGCTCGAGGGACTGAATGGGCCTCCTCGTGTTCCTGTGTAACAGGCTCGAGGGGCTGAATGGGCCTCCTCCTGTTGCTGTGTAACAGGCTTGAGGGGCTGAATGGGCCTCCTCCTGTTCCCATGTATCAGGCTCGAGGTGCTGAATGGGCCTCCTCCTGTTCCTGTGTAACAGGCTCGAGGGGCTGACTGGGCCTCCTCCTGTTCCTGTGCAACGGGCTCGAGGGGCTGAATGGGCCTCCTCCTGTTCCTGTGTAACAGGCTCGAGGGGCTGACTGGCCTCCTCCTGTTCCTGTGTAACAGGCTCGAGGGACTGAATGGGCCTCCTCCTGTTCCTGTGTAACAGGCTCGAGGGGCTGAATGGGCCTCCTCCTGTTCCTGTGTAACAGGCTCGAGGGGCTGAATGGGCCTCCTCCTGTTCCTGTGCAACAGGCTCGAGGGGCTGAATGGGCCTCCTCCTGTTCCTGTGTAACAGGCTCGAGGGGCTGAATGGACCTCCTCCTGTTCCTGTGTAACAGACTCGAGGGGCTGAATGGGCCTCTTCCTGTTCCTGTGTAACAGGCTCGAGGGACTGAATGGGCCTCCTCGTGTTCCTGTGTAACAGGCTCGAGGGGCTGAATGGGCCTCCTCCTGTTCCTGTGCAACAGGCTCGAGGGGCTGACTGGGCCTCCTCCTGTTCCTGTGTAACGGGCTCGAGGGGCTGACTGGGCCTCATCATGTTCCTGTGTAACGGGCTCGAGGAGCTGAATGCGCCCCTTCCTGTTCCTGTGTAACAGGCTCGAGGGGCTGAATGGGCCTCCTCCTGTTCCTGTGTAACAGGCTCGAGGGGCTGACTGCCCTCCTCCTGTTCCTGTGTAACAGGCTCGAGGGACTGAATGGGCCTCCTCGTGTTCCTGTGTAACAGGCTCGAGGGGCTGAATGGGCCTCCTCCTGTTGCTGTGTAACAGGCTCGAGGGGCTGAATGGGCCTCCTCCTGTTCCCATGTATCAGGCTCGAGGGGCTGAATGGGCCTCCTCCTGTTCCTGTGTAACAGGCTCGAGCGGCTGACTGGGCCTCCTCCTGTTCCTGTGTAACAGGCTCGAGGGGCTGAATGGACCTCCTCGTGTTCCTGTGTAACAGGCTCGAGGGGCTGAATGGGCCTCCTCCTGTTCCCATGTAACAGGCTCGAGGGGCTGAATGGGCCTCCTCCTGTTCCTGTGTAACAGGCTCGAGCGGCTGACTGGGCCTCCTCCTGTTCCTGTGTAACAGGCTCGAGGGGCTGAATGGACCTCCTCCTGTTCCTGTGTAACAGACTCGAGGGGCTGAATGGGCCTCTTCCTGTTCCTGTGTAACAGGCTCGAGGGTCTGAATGGCCTGCTCCTGTTCCTGTGTAACAGGCTCGAGGGGCTGAATGGGCTTTCTCCTGTTCCTGTGTAACAGGCTCGTGGAGCTGAATGGGCCTCCTCCTGTTCCTGTGTAACAGGTTCGAGGGACTGAATGGGCCTCCTCCTGTTCCTGTGTAACAGGCTCGAGGGACTGAATGGGCCTCCTCGTGTTCCTGTGTAACAGGCTCGAGGGGCTGAATGGGCCTCCTCCTGTTCCTGTGTAACAGGCTCGAGGGGCTGAATGGGCCTCCTCCTGTTCCCATGTAACAGGCTCGAGGGGCTGAATGGTCCTCGTCCTGTTCCTGTGTAACAGACTCGAGCAGCTGACTGGGCGTCATCCTGTTCCTGTGTAACGGGCTCGAGGGGCTGAATGGGCCTCCTCCTGTTCCTGTGTAACAGGCTCGAGGGGCTGAATGGGCCTCCTCCTGTTCCTGTGTAACAGGCTCGAGGGGCTGAATGGGCCTCCTCCTGTTCCTGTGTAACAGGCTCGAGGGGCTGAATGGGCCTCCTCCTGTTCCTGTGTAACAGGCTCGGGCGGCTGACTGGGCCTCCTCCTGTTCCTGTGTAACAGGCTCGAGGGGCTGAATGTGGGAGCAGTGTAAGGGTTAACGGCACAGTGCGGTTAGAGAGAGAGAGTGTGTGTGTGTGTGTGTCGTAAGAGCAGGAAAGGGTTTGGTTTCACTTTGAGCCAGAACAGAGCTGGCCAGCCCATGCCCCGTCGGCTGTGAACCCGGGCGCACAGCGAATGGGGGGTCAGAGGCCATGTGGCCAGTGATGTCAGCAAGGGGCCGTTGGGCCGCGGGGTCAAGGGTGAGCAGCCCCCCTGGGCCCTGGCGTTGAGCCGCAGGGTCTGACCGAGAGATTCAAAGGCCGGCACTTTCCCCTCGACAGCTCCCTGGCTCCCCTGCGACTCGAGGTGAGCACGAGTCTCGCAACCTCAGCCCCCTGTTACCGCAGATTAAACTGCAGCGGGATTTGCCGAGCATTCTCCAGGCTGCTTCGAGGCACTGCATCTACACACAGGGGGGACTGGAGAAAGCTGGGGCTATTCTCGGAGCAGAGAAGGTAGAAGGACGCGATTTGATCGAGGAGTTCGAAATCTCAAAGGATTGCGACAGTGCGAATAACGAGAATCAGCTTCCTATCTCTGAGATCTCTGCGCTCCTCCAATTCTGCCCTCTTGTACGTCCTCGCTGATTATAATCGCTCCACCATCGCCTGCCGTGCCTTCAGCTGCCTGGGGCCCCGAGCTCTGGAACTCCCTCCCGAAACCTGAGGGGTTACAGGTGTTACGGGGAGCTGGGTCCAAGAGGTGACCTTACTGAAACATGCTGAGGGGGATGGACAGGGTGGATGCAGAGAGGATGTTTCCCCCTCGTGGGGGAATCCAGAGCTCGGGGGCACATAGTCTCAGAATAAGGGGTCGCCCGTTAAGACGGAGGTGAGGGTGAATTTCTTCTGATGGATCTGTGGAATTCTCTGCCCCAGAGAGCTGTGGAGGCTGGGTCACTGAATATATTTAAGGCGGAGATGGGCAGATTTTTGAGCGATAAGGGAGTGAAGGGTTACGGGGAGCGGGCGGGGAAGTGGAGCTGAGTCCAGGATCGGATCAGCCGTGATCGTATTGAATGGCGGAGCAGGCTCGAGGGGCCGAATGGCCAACTCCAAAGTTCTTGAGCCTCTCCAACCCCTCTCTCCCTCCTTTCAAACGCTCCTCTAAAACCAACCTCTGTGACCAAGCTTTTGGTCGCCTGTCCCTAATATTGTCTTGTGTGGCTGTGTGTCTATGCTTGTCAGATTTCGCACTGCTGCAAAACACTTTGAGACATTACAGGCAAGGCGCTGATACTAATACTGTACCAAGTGTTCAAATGTTTAAAAAGTTAACTAGAGTTAGTGAGTGGTTAGGCACAGCGTGGGTGAACCATTTTAACCGAATCAGCGGGACTCCCTCAGTACCGCCCCTCCGACAGTGCGGCACTCCCTCAGTACCGCCCCTCCGACAGTGCGGCACTCCCTCAGTACCGGCCCTCCGACAGTGCGGCGCTCCCTCAGTACCGCCCCTCCGACAGTGCGGCGCTCCCTCAGTACCGCCCCTCCGACAGTGCGGCACTCCCTCAGTACTGCCCCTCCGACAGTGCGGCACTCCCTCAGTACTGCCCCTCCGACAGTGCGGCGCTCCCTCAGTACTGCCCTCCGACAGTGCGGCGCTCCCTCAGTACTGCCCCTCCGACAGTGCGGCGCTCCCTCAGTACTGCCCCTCCGACAGTGCGGCGCTCCCTCAGTACTGCCCCTCCGACAGTGCGGCGCTCCCTCTGTACTGCCCCTCCGACAGTGCGGCACTCCCTCAGTACCGCCCCTCCGACAGTGCGGCACTCCCTCAGTACCGCCCCTCCGACAGTGCGGCACTCCCTCAGTACTGCCCCTCCGACAGTGCGGCGCTCCCTCAGTACTGCCCCTCCGACAGTGCGGCACTCCCTCAGCACTGCCCCCTGTACTCCAGTGAGGGTCGGGGTGTACGGGTTGATGAGGCGTTGCTTGTTCATTCGTTTCATTTGTTGTAAATGTGTCATTTTCTCCAGAGTTGTGACTAATTCATGTTTTTCCTTTTTTCTCCATCACCCTGTCTTTGCCTTTCCTCCCCGCATGCATTTTTTTTCCATCTGTCTTTTGTGTTTTGTAAACACTTCCCCCCCCCCCCACCCCATACCCCTTCTCCCCCTCCCCTCCCCTCCCCGCCTCTCTCTCCCCCTCCCCTCCCCTCCCCGCCTCTCTCTCTCTCCCCTCCCCATCTCTCTCTCCCCCTCCCCTCCCCTCCCCGCCTCTCTCTCTCCCCTCCCCACCTCTCTCTCTCTCTCCCCTCCCCGCCTCTCTCTCCCCCTCCCCTCCCCGCCTCTCTCCCCCTCCCCTCCCCGCCTCTCTCCCCCTCCCCTCCCCGCCTCTCTCTCCCCCTCCCCTCCCCGCCTCTCTCTCCCCCTCCCCTCCCCGCCTCTCTCTCCCCCTCCCCTCCCCTCCCCGCCTCTCCCCCTCCACTCCCCGCCTCTCTCCCCCTCCCCGCCTCTCTCTCCCCCTCCCGCCTCTCTCTCCCCTCCCCGCCTCTCTCTCCCCCTCCCCGCCTCTCTCTCCCCCTCCCCTCCCCGCCTCTCTCTCCCCTCCCCTCCCCGCCTCTCTCTCCCCCTCCCCTCCCCGCCTCTCTCTCCCCCTCCCCTCCCCGCCTCTCTCTCCCCCTCCCCTCCCCGCCTCCTCTCCCCCTCCCCTCCCCGCCTCTCTCCCCCTCCCCTCCCCGCCTCTCTCTCCCCCTCCCCTCCCCTCCCCGCCTCTCTCTCCCCCTCCCCTCCCGCCTCTCTCTCCCCCTCCCCTCCCCGCCTCTCTCTCCCCTCCCCTCCCCGCCTCTCTCTCCTCCTCCCCTCCCCGCCTCTCTCTCCCGCTCCCCTCCCCGCCTCTCTCTCCCCCTCCCCTCCCCGCCTCTCTCTCCCCCCTCCCCTCCCCGCCTCTCTCTCCCCTCCCCTCCCCGCCTCTCTCTCCCCCTCCCCTCCCTCCCCGCCTCTCTCTCCCCTCCCCTCCCCTCCCCGCCTCTCTCTCCCCCTCCCCTCCCCGCCTCTCTCTCCCCCTCCCCTCCCCGCCTCTCTCTCCCCCTCCCCTCCCCTCCTCTCCTCTCCCCTCCCTCCCCTCCCCTCCCCTCCCCTCCCTCCCTCCCCTCCCCTCCCCTCCCCTCCCCTCCCCTCCCCTCCCTCCCTCCCCTCCCCTCCCCTCCCCTCCCTCCCCTCCCCTCTCCCCTCCCCTCCCCGCCTCTCTCTCCCCCTCCCCCTCCCCTCCCTCCCCTCCCCTCCCCTCCCCTCCCCTCCCCTCCCCTCCCCTCCCCTCCCCTCCCCTCCCCTCCCCTCCCCTCCCTCCCCTCTCCCCTCCCCTCCCCTCCCCTCGCTCTCGCTCTCGCTCTCGCTCCTCCCTCTCGCTCTCTCTCTCCTCCCTGCCTCTCTCTCTTTCTCTCTCTCTCTCTCTCTCCTTTCTCTCTCTCTCTTCCCTCCCCCCCATCTCCCTTTCCCCGTTCCTCTCTCTCCCCCAATCGATCTCTTCCCTGCCCACAAATCTCTCTCTCTCTCCCCTTGCCCCCCTCTCTCTCTCTCTCTCTCCCCTTGCCCTCCCTCTCTCTCCCTTGCCCATCTCTCTCTCTCTCTCCCCTTGCCCTCCCTCTCTCTCCCCTCTCCCCTTGCCCCTCCCTCTCCCTCCCTTGCCCCTCCCCCTCCCTCTCCCTCCCCTTGCCCCTCCCTCTCCCTCCCTTGCCCCTCCCTCTCCCTCCCCTTGCCCCTCCCTCTCCCTCCCCTTGCCCCTCCCTCTCCCTCCCCTTGCCCCTCCCTCTCCTCCCCTTGCCCCTCCCTCTCCCTCCCCTTGCCCCTCCCTCTCCCTCCCCTTGCCCCTCCCTCTCCCTCCCCTTGCCCCTCCCTCTCCCTCCCCTTGCCCCTCCCTCTCCCTCCCCTTGCCCCTCCCTCTCCCTCCCCTTGCCCCTCCCTCTCCCTCCCCTTGCCCCTCCCTCTCCCTCCCCTTGCCCCTCCCTCTCCCTCCCCTTGCCCCTCCCTCTCCTCCCCTTGCCCCTCCCTCTCCCTCCCCTTGCCCCTCCCTCTTCTCCCCTTGCCCCTCCCTCTCTCTCCCCTTGCCCCTCCCTCTCTCTCCCCTTGCCCCTCCCTCTCTCTCCCCTTGCCCCTCCCTCTCTCTCCCCTTGCCCCTCCCTCTCTCTCCCCTTGCCCCTCCCTTCTCTCCCCTTGCCCCTCCCTCTCTCTCCCCTTGCCCCTCCCTCTCTCTCCCCTTGCCCCTCCCTCTCTCTCCCCTTGCCCCTCCCTCTCTCTCCCCTTGCCCCTCCCTCTCTCTCCCCTTGCCCCTCCCTCTCTCTCCCCTTGCCCCTCCCTCTCTCTCCCCTTGCCCCTCCCCTCTCTCTCCCCTTGCCCCTCCCTCTCTCTCCCCTTGCCCCTCCCTCTCTCTCCCCTTGCCCCTCCCCCTCTCTCCCCTTGCCCCTCCCCTCTCTCCCCTTGCCCCTCCCCCTCTCTCCCCTTGCCCCTCCCTCTCTCTCCCCTTGCCCCTCCCTCTCTCTCCCCTTGCCCCTCCCTCTCTCTCCCCTTGCCCCTCCCTCTCTCTCCCCTTGCCCCTCCCTCTCTCTCCCCTTGCCCCTCCCTCTCTCTCCCCTTGCCCCTCCCCTCTCTCTCCCCTTGCCCCTCCCTCTCTCTCCCCTTGCCCCTCCCTCTCTCTCCCCTTGCCCCTCCCTCTCTCTCCCCTTGCCCCTCCCTCTCTCTCCCCTTGCCCCTCCCTCTCTCTCCCCTTGCCCCTCCCTCTCTCTCCCCTTGCCCCTCCCTCTCTCCCCCTTGCCCCTCCCTCCCTCCCCCTTGCCCCTCCCTCCCTCCCCCCTTGCCCCTCCCTCCCTCCCCCTTGCCCCTCCCTCCCTCTCCCCTTGCCCCTCCCTCCCTCTCCCCTTGCCCCTCCCTCCCTCTCCCTTGCCCCTCCCTCCCTCTCCCCTTGCCCCTCCCTCCCTCTCCCCTTGCCCCTCCCTCCCTCTCCCCTTGCCCCTCCCTCCCTCTCCCCTTGCCCCTCCCTCCCTCTCCCCTTGCCCCTCCCTCCCTCTCCCCTTGCCCCTCCCTCCCTCTCCCCTTGCCCCTCCCTCCCTCTCCCCCTTGCCCCTCCCTCCCTCTCCCTTGCCCCTCCCTCCCTCTCCCCTTGCCCCTCCCTCCCTCTCCCCTTGCCCCTCCCTCCCTCTCCCCTTGCCCTCCCTCCCTCTCCCCTTGCCCCTCCCTCCCTCTCCCCTTGCCCCTCCCTCCCTCTCCCTTGCCCCTCCCTCCCTCTCCCCTTGCCCCTCCCTCCCTCTCCCCTTGCCCCTCCCTCCCTCTCCCCTTGCCCCTCCCTCCCTCTCCCCTTGCCCCTCCCTCCCTCTCCCCTTGCCCCTCCTTCCCTCTCCCCTTGCCCCTCCCTCTCTCTCCCCTTGCCCCTCCCTCTCTCTCCCCTCTCCCCTTGCCCCTCCCTCTCTCTCCCCTTGCCCTCCCTCTCTCCCCTTGCCCTCCCTCTCTCTCCCCTTGCCCTCCCTCTCTCTCCCCTTGCCCCTCTCTCCCCTCTCCCCTTGCCCCTCCCTTTCTCTTCCCTTGCCCCTCCTTTTCTCTTCCCTTGCCCCTCCCTTTCTCTTCCCTTGCCCCTCCCTCTCTCTCCCCTTGCCCCTCCCTCTCCCCTTGCCCCTCCCTCTCTCCTTGCCCCTCCCTCTCTCCTTGCCCCTCCCTCTCTCCTTGCCCCTCCCCTCTCTCCCCTTGCCCCTCCCTCTCTCTCCCCTTGCCCCTCCCTCTCTCTCCCCTTGCCCCTCCCTCTCTCTCCCCTTGCCCCTCCCTCTCTCTCCCCTTGCCCCTCCCTCTCTCTCCCCTTGCCCCTCCCTCTCTCTCCCCTTGCCCCTCCCTCTCTCTCCCCTTGCCCCTCCCTCTCTCTCCCCTTGCCCCTCCCTCTCTCTCCCCTTGCCCCTCCCTCTCTCTCCCCTTGCCCCTCCCTCTCTCTCCCCTTGCCCCTCCCTCTCTCTCCCCTTGCCCCTCCCTCTCTCTCCCCTTGCCCCTCCCTCTCTCTCCCCTTGCCCCTCCCTCTCTCTCCCCTTGCCCCTCCCTCTCTCTCCCCTTGCCCCTCCCTCTCTCTCCCCTTGCCCCTCCCTCTCTCTCCCCTTGCCCCTCCCTCTCTCTCCCCTTGCCCCTCCCTCTCTCTCCCCTTGCCCTCCCTCTCTCTCCCCTTGCCCCTCCCTCTCTCTCCCCTTGCCCCTCCCTCTCTCTCCCCTTGCCCCTCCCTCTCTCTCCCCTTGCCCCTCCCTCTCTCTCCCCTCCTCCCCGCCTCTCTCTCCCCTCCCCTCCCCGCCTCTCTCTCCCCTCCCCTCCCCTCCCCTCCCCTCCCCTCCCCGCCTCTCTCTCCCCCTCCCTCCCCTCCCCTCCCCTCCCCTCCCCTCCCCTCCCCTCCCCTCCCCTCCCCTCCCCTCCCCTCCCCTCCCCGCCTCTCGCTCTCTCTCTCTCCTCCCTCTCGCTCTCTCTCTCCTCCCTGCCTCTCTCTCTTTCTCTCTCTCTCCTTTTCTCTCTCTCTCTTCCCTCCCCCCCATCTCCCTTTCCCCGTTCTCTCTCTCCCCCAATCGATCTCTTCCCTGCCCACAAATCTCTCTCTCTCTCCCTTGCCTCCCCTCTCTCTCCCCCCTTGCCCTCTCTCTCTCTCTCTCCCCTTGCCCTCCCTCTCTCTCCCCTCTCCCCTTGCCCCTCCCTCTCCCTCCCCTTGCCCTCCCTCTCTCTCCCTTGCCCTCCCTCTCTCTCCCCTTGCCCTCCCTCTCTCTCCCCTTGCCCCTCCCTCCCCTCTCCCCTTGCCCCTCCCTCCCCTCTCCCCTTGCCCCTCCCTCTCACTCCCCTTGCCCCTCCCTCTCTCTCCCCTTGCCCCTCCCTCCCCTCTCCCCTTGCCCCTCCCTCTCTCTCCCCTTGCCCTCCCTTTCTCTTCCCTTGCCCCTCCCTTTCTCTTCCCTTGCCCCTCCCTCCCTCTCCCCTTGCCCCTCCCTCCTCTCCCCTTGCCCCTCCCTCTCCCTTGCCCCTCCCTCTCCCCTTGCCCCTCCCTCTCCCCTTGCCCCTCCCTCTCCCTCCCTTGCCCCTCCCTCTCCCTCCCCTTGCCCCTCCCTCTCTCTCCCCTTGCCCCTCCCTCTCTCTCCCCTTGCCCCTCCCTCTCTCTCCCCTTGCCCCTCCCTCTCTCTCCCCTTGCCCCTCCCTCTCTCTCCCCTTGCCCCTCCCTCTCTCTCCCCTTGCCCCTCCCTCTCTCTCCCCTTGCCCCTCCCTCTCTCTCCCCGTGCCCCTCCCTCTCTCTCCCCGTGCCCCTCCCTCTCTCTCCCCGTGCCCCTCCCTCTCTCTCCCCTTGCCCCTCCCTCTCTCTCCCTTGCCCCTCCCTCTCTCTCCCCTTGCCCCTCCCTCTCTCTCCCCTTGCCCCTCCCTCTCTCTCTCCCCTTGC